>NC_056735.1:1145874722-1145932222 GCF_019279795.1 Protopterus annectens
TGCAGGTGCTGGTTGGCAGAGATGTAGTAGGCCCACCCAGTGGACGTCATTAATATTCCTATGTGGGCATAGCAGACGCCTGTACGTCCCAAACCTGAAGAGCACATCTACCGGATATTCTGTAAACCATCGGGGGAATACATAGAGACCAAATCAGTGCTGTGTACCCGATTAGCATGGACGTCCGTAGTTATGAATCAGAATGTAACAAAGTCCAAATAAACACTTCCAGAACTAGTGATATTAGGTGGACAGGTGGCGAAATACAGGTAATGACAGATAACATGTATGAGTCATAAACGGCATGTACCTCGACAAACGTGAATGAGTACATATGCTCTGTGACTGTCGATGTGTCTGGTTAATAGAACCAATCGTCTAAATGTGTCCCACAGGGTGTTACGCAGTGTTCCTGATACAGTGTTCATTCTCCCCCATTGGTATGTGAGGTCTGCTAGGGACAGAAAGTGCATAATTTGATGACCACCTCAGGTAGATGATAGCATAATAGATGAGGTTCCACACCCGTACGCCTGTGAGTGACACACCCGTCTGGGCAGTTGTGTCCTGCAAAATGAATGTTGTGGCACATGGCCTGTGAGTCCGGAAAAGGAGGCCATATATTGTGTGTAGTGGTGTCAGCAATTAATTTGTTGTATCAGAAACAGCTACATGTAATAGGAAACAGTATTAGCAATTATAATGCTACAAGAATAACCTTAACGTATGCAAACCGTGGAAGTAGTCAGTTTACAACTGGCTGCAGGTATGTGTTGCCTTGACACATGTGATAGCTCTACATATAGAATCTGTAGGGCCGCCACCAGTCTGAATGGCCAAAGTGAGACCTGCTGTGTAGAAATGTCAGACGTACCAGGGCAGAACATACCTACAGCCATGCATAGTACAGCAATATACATATCGGCACAAATCAAAGCATAGTCTAGCAGCTGTAAAGTTGCTTATGCTACTACATATAACATATCTATGTGTCAGGTGTACAAGACCTGTAACAAGCAACCACTACAGACATGTAGAATATGAGAATATCCCCTAATCGGGACAGTTGTAATGACTAGAGTATCGTCACATGACATATGCCCAATGAGGGACTGTCCCATGCAAAGTGGGAAAGGTGTTATTCCTACAGTCTCCCATCGTGCAATCTGAAAGGTGGAAAATGTACAGTCGGTATGCGGTAGCATGACTCGCCGTACAGCTGCGTTAACAAAATCATATTCACATGTCAACATTGCAGAGTATCGGTTCCCATGTATCAGGCAGATGGGAGCAGATCGTATGAGGAACACGCATATAATATAATATGATTACGTCACTGGACAGCCCACCGAGTCCGTACAGTCGAACGCCTGCTGTCACCAAATGGTTAGACATACCCGATACTGTAGTCATGTAGTCCGATGTAATACGCATCACAAGGGATCGCACACACCCAGCGTGAGTGACAAATGTAAGCAGAAATGTTGGTGAGCGAGCGGCTGTAAGCATGTTTGTCTACCAGTATGCCAGTAGTGCACTGTCAAAGAAATGTGGAGTCTAAATGGGTAAAAGGTGCTGTAACCAGAGATCAGCAGTGCTTAACACTGTGCAAACCCACACACAACTGCTCCCACCTGCTGGAATGTGCCTTATCCAGTCCGTATCCAAAGGCGTCGGTCTGTCCGCAAACAAAGAACCGCCCTATTCACGTGTTGGTAGCAGTACCCTGCGCACAGAACATAGCTCATGTGAATTAACAATAGACCATGGCATATGTACAGACAATAGACCACACACACACCATGCAGCGCAGTCATCCAGCAGTATAGCAATGTACTGGCAGATATGTCCGGACCACTTGTGTATGCATGCCTGGCCATCCTGTGTGTCAGTGTGTGAACATGCCCAGTATGACTGTTACGCATGTTGTCGATTGACGTTACCGTCATACCGTCATGTGTGTGAGCATGCCAAGTATGGACAACTGTATCGCATGTGTCACATGTCCAGATAGTCAGTACTGTGTTGCCGACCCCTCTGTTCTACACAGACAGGTGTCATGCTGTGTCTGCAGGGTTGCTAATGGTCATGTGGCATTGACAGTTGCTACATGTCTGCAAAGCGTGGGGGGACATCCAACCGCATCCACAGTCCTACACAGCACCGTGGGTGGCGCACATGACTCTCACATGTGTAGGTTGGACGGGGGGCACAGCTGACAGTTGTACACATCTGCCACTACTGTGCTGGTATGCCAGGTACTCCATGTCAGTGTGTGGACCTACCTAAATTGCCGGTTGGAGGGATACCAGTGTACGTCATATGCCAGCGTTAAATACCAGCACAGTGGTGTTGGACGTCCTAGATTTCACAACCTACATCAAACCGCCTGGCCTGCTGTAGTCTGTGTGTGTCTTTGGGGGTTGGGGTCATTCATTGGGCATATCCATAGGCCATTGTATATCATTTGTCTGTATTGGTCCACACCTGTCCAGCTGCATGGAACGTGTGTGGGCTGTATGGCCACACATGATGTTCATCCCATAATCTGCAGTGGGTTAGGACACCCTGTGTACTACTGGCTACCATTGTGACCCCCGTATGTGCTACAGATGTCATGGTATCACTATGGACGTACTGTCTGCTGCCCTAACAATCGGCCACCAAAGTCTCTTGTATGCTCACATACATACCATAACAATGGGTAAATACACATTCTAATACAACTGCCAATTTTTAGGTTGATAAACATACCCTGGGGGTATTCTAGACCTGAGGACGATGCTGGAGGGCTGCCTATGTCAGATGCACACAGTGCACCTCCTATACATGGCCGAGCATAGGTAGTGTCATGTTTGGCATCCATTGTACTGTGTGCGGATCAGAGAGGGGACATCCATGGGTACCTACTGTGTCAGTGCATATGCCTTGTGTTGCCTCTTTGCCAAGGGCAGGTCATACTGTGCACGGCCTTTCGCCGACTGGGCCCTGCTCAGGTAGTTCCTTCGCCAAGTCACACTGTGTCTGTACAGGCCTTGGCAGTGGTGTTGGGCCGTGTGGCCCTGCCCCATGCTGTTCCTGCAGCAACCGTTACTGCCGTATCAGAATGTGTAGCATAGCAAATACCATAACAAATTGTATGCATGTAGCTAGTGAATACTGCAGGGCTCCACCGGATGTGTCCGGATACCAGAACTGTGAACTGAGCATCCCAAACACATGCTCAATTACATGTCCTGCCTGTGCATCTGCCTCATTATGGTGTGAATGTTCAGGTGTGTGTCCATTGCTGCTGGGTGTCATCAGCCACGACACCAGTGGTTACCCAGCATCCCCCACTAGGACACTGTAGTGGATGTCCATATTGGCAAAGGTGTGGTACAGCTGTGTTAGAAGGTATATTTCAGAATCATCATAGCTTCCAGGGCAGACAGCACACACATTCAATCTAATGCCCTGGTCATCGCATATGGCCTAGCTGTTGAAGGGTATGCCCCTGCAGTGACTGTAGGGCCTACCCCACTCACCGGGTGGTGCTTTGATGTGTATGTGTGTGCAGGCTACAGCACCCAGTACCCCAGGGTAGTCATCCATGTGGTTGAAGAGATGCATATTGCTGGTCTACTAATCACGTGTGTTGAGGACATGTACGTGCTCACTAGCATGTGTTGACATGGCATCTGTGAACTGGCACAATACTCTGAATGCAGATGCCTGTGAGATCCCCATGATATCCCCAGTTGTGCTGTGTGAGGTACCTGTGGCTAGTATACCCAGGCCAACACATACTGTGGTACCCACTGTGATGGGTTTCCCTCGGCCTGTTTGATTTGTCAGGTGTGGCAGGCTCAGGTCAACAAGCCGCTGTAGGAGGTCTCTGTCCACCCCATAGTGCTCCACCATCCCCAGCTCATGTAGCCCCTGGTAAGTAACCCTGGGTCTATAAAGTCTTGTTACCCCAGTAAGGGATGTCCGGCAGCATACACATCCTCTCTGCCCTTAGCCTCCTGCACATGTTGGTCTATGTTGCCTGCTGCAGCCCTTCTCATTTGGTTGGATCGTGTCATGAAATGTCCCCGCAGGTATAACCCGGTGGTGTAGAGTGCGGAAGAAACCTGTGTGTGTGATGCTTGCTCACATTACCATACTGTTCAGGTGCGGGCTGGCCATGTCATCTGCTGATTGTGCTGATTTGTGCTGATCATCACCTGTTTGTGCAGCCTGTACTCCCTGACAACCCCACCACTGCTGTTGTGCCTCCCAATGTCACCAGGCAAGTATAGACACACCCCTAGCTTAGGCGTGCTAAGGCAGGAGCACTCCCAAGGCACAGTTCTGCAATGTACGTACAGTATGCCTGACCCCCCTCCCATGCTGTCAACTATATTCGAGACCTGCACCCGGCTAACTACACACATACACTCCAGGTATCTATATCACACCCTGGGGATAAATGGGATATACTATTGTCAACCTCATCTGCATAGTATAGTCTTCTAATGAATAGTTATATGACCCATACCGAACCTCCAAATTAATAACCACTGCTTAGTGTTGCTCAGATCTGTACACAACTGGTAACAGGTGCCTTACTATCATCATATTCGATGTCCCATGGTCTTCCCAGCAACAAAATAACCGGTGTCTACACGACTACAACCCAGGACCTTGCACACAACAGACGATGCACATTACCACTATGCCATGGCAGACATACATACATCCCAGGTTATCACGTACAGCTCATCCGGCACAAACATTCAATAGTGCTGATGTACCCAGACATATATGTTTATATCTATGTCTATCTCTCTATATCTACATATATCATATATATTATTTGTATACATATATATACATAGATATACATACACACATATACATGTACACAAATATGTAGATATTGCATTTATATCACAACAGCGGTCCACATGACAGCAAAGCATTAGACAGGCATGAAAAGGAAACTACATGTGCCACCTGCATCATGTAGTGTTGTTACTATCAAGGCATGTGTATTCTGTTGCGTCACACGGGTCAGACTGTATTAAGGGTAAGTGTAGGGCTGCTGACATTTACTCACCAGACCTGCTGGTGAATGTATGTGTTGACAACCCAGTGTCTTGGCAGAATATGCGGAGTGTGGACACTTTATAGGTCAGCAACAAAACGCACTGAACACATCCCGCAGCTAGCCACCCACAGATGTCACATAGGGTATAACTGCCAAACACACACACCTGCCATGCCATGGAATCGAGCACCTACCTGTCTAGTCTACCACACTACAGCATTACGCAGTAACAGAACGCGCTACCTAGTTTCAGCATCAATGCACTCCCAGAGGCATACTTCTAGGTGGATGACATCATCTGCAAAGGCAAAGACGCCATTAGGGAATGTATGGAGAGGGAGCCGTCTAAAAGCATTACTCTGTCCCCAGGCAGCTGGAAAAACACACACACACACACACACACACACACACACACACACACACACACTTGGCAGGGCTGGGAGTCGAACATACACCTAACTACCTTATCACACTACAGCATTACGCAGTTACAGAACGCGCTACCGAGATTACTGGAACACAGCACTCCCAGAGGCATACGTCTAGGTGGATGACATCATCAGCAAAGGCAAAGACGCCGATAGGGAATGTATGGAGAGTGAGCCGTCTAAAAGCATTACTCTGTCCCCAAACAGCTGGAAACACGCACGCACACACACACACACACACACACACACACACACACACACACACACACACACACACACACACACACACACACACATACTTGGCAGGGCCGGGAGTCGAACATACACCTAACTACCATATCACACTACAGCATTACGCAGTTACAGATCGCGCTACCAAGATTACTGGAACACAGCACTCCCAGAGGCATACTTTTAGGTGGATGACATCATCAGCAAAGGCAAAGACGCCGATAGGGAATCTATGGAGAGGGAGCAGTCTAAAAGCATATTACTGTCCCAAGGTTGACATAGACAAACACACAGCAGTGGTGTGAGCGGGACAACTGCCTATTTACGGAGCACTATTACAACACTACATGGATACAAGATGCGCCACAGACAGCACACCCTTCAAGACAGTCCCAGTGTGTTCAATGTAGGAATCCATCCTGACGTGGGGTATGGACATCTGTTGCCTGGATGACCACTATCGCTATGCAGGATTTCAGTGGTCATGCCCAGACACAGAGGCACATAACCGACACAAGGTGTCACTGGGCATGCTCACACACTTAGTAGCACACGTCCGTTTGGAATGTACTGTGTGTCCATCTACACAATGGCGTACTGGGCATGCTCATGCACTTAGTAGTAGCGAAGGGCTGTCTTGTATGCACACGGATTCTAAACATGGAAGGGCACAGTTTGGAATGTACTGTGTCCCCATCTACACAACGGCGTACTGGGCATGTTCGCACACTTAGTAGTAGCGAAGGGCTGTCTTGTATGCACACGGATTCTAAACAGGGAAGGGCACAGTTTGGAATGTACTGTATGTCCATCTACACAATGGCGTACTGGGCATGCTCACACACTTAGTAGTAGCGAAGAGCTGTCTTGTATGCACACGGATTCTAAACACGGAAGGGCATAGTGTGTCGATAGTGAACATTGTTAGCACAAACACTGCACTACACACATCTGACACCGGTCGTCAGTGCTAGCTGTGTAGCGTTCATGATCACAGCTGACAATCCAGATCCAACAATAGGGAATACAGACATCTCTGCAGTGAGGAACACCTGGCATATGGCACAGTTGTGCACAATAGCACTACCACCGTATACCTCAGATACAGACATGTGGGCCATAAGACCGTGACGGACCGCTCCAGGTGTTACTGTCCCCACGTACATGAAGGCCACTCACATGTACTGACCAGTACACACTCAAGAGCCATCACAGATATCTCAGGTGCAGATCACAGTAGTAAATGCTGCAGTCTACTATGTAGCCCTCGGACATCACCATGTCCTTGGACCAGCAACACACATCCATACATTACTACACCACCATGTTACTCATGACCAGTGGACTGTACATGGGTCTACAGCAACTGTGCAGACTACACATGTACTGACAGGGTTCCATCATGTGGTATGCAGTGCAGTGATACCACAATTCATAACCAGGTCGGCTCTACACATAACAGGGGCCCTGGGTCTTACACAGCTGTAACAGATGACTGTCACTGTACACCAGAAAACACTCATGTTTGGATATGACATACATGCAATCGCAGTGAATATGTACATGGCCCACACACACACAACACATATGTACATAGCAAAGCTTTTGCTGTCCTTTGAGCAGACAAGTGGCTACAGCAATCACACGCATGCACATGGAAGGTAGATCCATGGCTGTTGAATGCTAACAGTACATAAGGTAGCAATGTTGACTGAGGTAACATTCCCTCTATACTAGTTACCCATGACAACCAACATATCATACAACAGTCCATGTGTCATGTATGTCATCACACATGTCCACCAATTGCAATGCATATAAACATGGCTACATGACAGGAATGTAGGACCAACACACATGTACATGTGGTGGTGTGCATGCAGCTACCATACATGTGCAGTAGCTAATGTATGTCATTCATCTGTGTCTGACTACAACATGCAGTTGCAATGCAGCCCATCATTGACACCTGTATATGGTGAAATACTGACAGTACGGTAGGATGTACATCAGGTATGGATGGATGTGTGTACATAAAGTGGTGGTTCACCTTTGCAGATGGATGTTTGCTGAGGACAGCTCACAGGTGTGTCACAAGCCGTCCTACCATTACATGTGCAAACAGTACGCTATGTTACTGTTACTGTTACTTGAAGGTGAAGAAATACAACCTACACAGCGGTCAGGGTGTTACTGACTGTACATCACTTGACACCTGTAACACTTACGTCCTCCCGTGTGCATATAGCAGCACAATTGCCAAAGGTAGTGTTGGTACACATAATGCGGCCAATACAGCTGCATGTCTGTCAAACGTATCATCATATAGCAGGTGTATGATTCACAGTACTGCCATGTGTGTTTGCTTGTGTGACCATATATGCCACGTATGGTGGGGAATACATCCCAATTGTTACACACCCCTGTACACTGTTGTAGAGACCTGTACATACTGCAGTGTAGAAAGCAAGACGTAGGCACGGGTGGTGTGTGTATCACACACATGTCAGCTATCTGTATGTGAATGACATTTGTGGACTCCACAGTGTGTGTGTGTGTGTGTGTGTGTGTGTGTGTGTGTGTGTGTGTGTGTGTGTGTGTGTGTGTGTGTGTGTGTGTGTGTGTGTGTGTGTGTATGTGTGTATGTATGGCTGTCTGGTGCATGGAGTGAGGGTGTATGCTACCATACAGAACAGACAGGATCCCTATCCCCTCGTGGTGATGCAGTCTACTACCCTGTTGATGCCATTGGTCTCAGACTTACTGGCTACCTGTACATGTTCATTCTCTGTGTCGCGTCATGTGGGTGCACAGTACTGTGAAGGTGATTACCACATAGGCAGGGGTCCTCACCTCAACACTATCAAGTGTGCGTTATAGTGTTGTTGACCCCGTGAGTGTGGTCATGTTACTGTGTGTTTCTGTGTATGTCTGTGCGTGTTCTCATCCTCTAATGTGACAGTGTATTACTGCTACACAGTGAGGCCTCATGCTATCAACTGGCCTCTAACGTTGACATCAGCCAGACCGCTGTGTAAACCCCCCTGCATCATGTCACCACACCTGTGATGTGACCCGGTATGGATGTCACATCTCTAGCCACTGTAGCCTATTGAACAGCTCACATGCTTCTGGATCAGTAGATGTGTGGACATCTGTGAAATGATAGCCTTTCTAACAGTGAAGTTGAAGCTACATATAGCATGCTGGTATTGCCATAGATGCCTGTGAGTACTCCACATTTACACATGGGAAACTGCAAACACTGCTACTTATTGGCACATGCAAGTAGACCTTAAGGAGGGAAGCAGGGCATCATTACCAACATGCTGTTGCTGTCGTTACCAAGACACATACTGTGAACATATAATAATGCATTCTAAACCTGTACTACATGGTATGTCTGGTGCGTGTCAACAGTACACAACAAATGTAATATACACTACTCACTATTCTGTTCACCCTGTGCATCAGACCATATGAGCATGTCCCTGCACCAATGGTGTGGATGACAGGGATGTGGCACAGGCATCATCATATGCACAGGGTGATAATGTTTGCCAGGGGCATAGGCTGCACCAGTGGATGACATCATGTGTGTGGGTTAGGGCCATGTGTGTGCACACAGTTCTGCCATGTGTCCAGCCTACACAGGGGTATTATTGACAGCTCCAGATTGTACAGACCAGGATGTACAGCTCACTGTGTCCGGCCATGGCCATGTGACCTGTGCCTGCCAGGGGTTGCACGGGCACTACCAGGCAGAGGTACAGATTGGCTACTGTCCGATGACACATGTCCACTGGAACCGTGTCTCTGCTGGGAACGTCCAGGGCCATGTCCACGTCCACATGGCCTGCTGTGTCCTGGTGTGGACAGCGCAGCACCAGCTGCACTGCTACTGGCACTGATGGAGCGGGCATGTGAGGTGGCTCGTTCACGTTGACCTGCACCAGGTGGTGTAGCTTGCCTACGTCCATGTTGCCTATGCCTCACTCCTACCAGATGTTCCAGCACAGACAGCTCACGCTCGTGGATTGCCATGCCACGGTCAAGGATTCCAACCATGTCACCCAATCGTCTGTCCAGAACATCAGCGATCTGCTATTGAGCATTTGCCAATGCCTGGATGTTGTTTAAAGAACGGATAGCAGCCCTCTGAAGTCTCTGCCCTTCTGTGTTCTGCCATTCCGCATGTGCCTGTGCCACCATTACAGTCTGGAACATGCTTAGAAAGCTTGTGAGGAAATTATTACTCTATTTTTGTTTTACTTGGATCGCTTGTCTGTGTATGTAATAAAGGATTTTCGACTGGAAACAGACGGCTTGCCTTGCTTGGATTACTTTCGAATACTTAGTAATGCTGTAGAACTATATATTTTCTGTTATTACTTTTTGACTTGTCGAGTTTACGTTCGCTACTTCTACTACTATTGTCTGATCTGATTAATATACAGTGATTAACTAGAAATATATGGACTGAAAATCTTCCACACAGAGAAGTTTCTTACACTGTTTTGTTTTTAGACCACTACACTTTAGTGGGTTGTTTTGAGACTTCGGGGATACCACGGAGATTACTTGTTTATTATGAGATAGTGAGACAATATTGCAGCCGGAGCACTACATGTCTGGGGCTTGTCAAATGGCTCATCACAATGTGTGCACCCATTGCAGGGGCTTATTACACAATGGTGAATCCTGTGGGCTGCCCACATCCCAGCTCACTGTGTGGTACTGTTTGCGTACCACACATGTGTTGTTCCAATGTTTAGTACATATGCCTACATTGAACAACACCTCCACCGTTGTATGCACAGCTGTCCACACATCTAGCAATGACAGATACTGTGGTTTCATGTCAGTGTTTCATTTAGTCTGTATATATTGCACATGGGTAGCCAGTGTGCTTGATGAGAGATGCGACCTGTATATCGTGACTGGACCATACATTATGTGTACGTGTTAACTGGCCACATGGCAAATAGATATATGCATTAACATGCCTGATACTGATAACTGTCTCACCTGCAATGGACTGATGTCTGTGCGGCACGCCAGAGGAACTTGTATAGGGGTGACACAGCGGTTTGAACATTATCCATGACTGTATGACAGCTACAGGGTGCACTGTGCATGTTAACACATTTGCCTGTACAATACCATATAGTATGCACATGTGTGCATGCACAGGGTAGCAAACTATAGTATGTGGCATGTGTGTAAACATACCTTGCATATGATGTTACATTACATATTGTACAGTGACACATGCAACTAAATGGGATATAATAGTCATATGTGCATTAGTGACTTACCAGGCAACTCCAGGCTCGGTGGTTGGGAGACACCCACTTCCACGATGGTAGCTACTGTTTGTGGATGCTGTTCTGAGGGTGTCCCCAGGCTGGCCAGTAACTCCTCGGTGTGTGTGAGTGGGGGCTGGGTTGGTGGCCTACCACCTGTTCCACCTTGTTCCCTGGTGATTGCATTGGCATGCTGTTTTGCATGTCGTATCAGGTCCGTGCAGTGTCTGCGCACCTGCTGGTAGGTGCGGTTATGGCCACCCACATTATTAACCCTCCTTCGTAGTTCCTGCCACAGGTTGTCACGCTGCTGGGCATGCTGTGGCACGTGGCTGAACAACACCTTATAGTTATCATGGAGGTACGGGATGAGGGGATCATCCTTCTGGAGGCTATACGCTGGCAGGCATGAACGAGGCATTATCTGGAAGACACAATGATGGAGACAGGTCACAGTATCACAGAGATGTACAGATATACAGCTGCACATACATTTGTATTAAATCTAGTACATATGAACAGTTATCTTTGCAAATTGTCATGACACTGACACGACTGACATGTTTGTGTCACACACATGTAACACCCATTGTGCATTGGATATCATCACCATATATGTGTGTCACCTCATTACATTGCTCATACTCGATGTGAAAGCTGTCTTGATGTGGGCATTTCTGTTTGCCTGTATTGGTGTTCTTACCTATCAGCACATGCCTGGATGTGTCCACAGTAATGCTCTTGACCTTGATGCTGTTTATATGTCACATATCAACACATACACTGCCTTAACGGACATGAGCAGTGACAATGCACACATGCGCACGGAAACCATTACATGCATGTGTTTTGCCATATACATCTACACGGCACTGTACAGCAGTTCAGCATCCTGCCACGTATTGCCTGTGTTGCACATGTGATACACATGGGACAGTGGCTAACCGGACTTTATTCGCATGGGATGGTTATCAACCATGGCATGTACGGGCAAGGTTTTCTAGCTGTATCCAACAGCCATTTTGCCACTGCCAGGTGCATCAATGCCACATTACTAATCCAGACAGTTAATGATACATCTACCATGTGGTCATCGCACCATGTTTGACAGAGATGACATGTGCAGCTTTGATGGACAGGGTTGCATGGTATGGCAGGAGTATGTAACATGTATGGCACACCGATCTGTCCAGCATATGGCGATCATTGTAGTAGGACGGTGGCTGTCCATGACGTATGTCTTTCAGATCAGGATATGTACGTGTAGCATGTCCAGCATCACAGTGTAGTACATGTCTTTATGCAAGGTAGCCAGCATGCTGCATAGTGGTGGTGAGGATTGTGAAGGCTGGTATCGCCCATCTACTCATGGCCAATACCCCTGAAAGGTGATATGTGATCCGATATTGGTCACCCGAGTGCTGAGTATGCCTGTCCAATGATCTCCATGCTCATGGATGGCACCCTGTCATGACATGGATGCCTCGTATGACTACCTAATAGGCCTGGAGACGTCACCAGCTCAGGGAGGTGAACTGCACAGCACCATCCCTTACACACAGTGTCCATAATGTTGACCGCTGCCTAGGTGGTAGTTAATGGGTACAGGGTTATTCACCTAGCAGTGACAATGCTATTATCAGCTGTCAGATTGTGCACATATGGGGCGTGGCCAAGGATGAACACAGGATAGCAGCAGATTTCTTCAGCTCCACCAATTTCATTACATTGACAGGAATTAATTACTTAAAAATTAATTCTTGAAGTAATTTTCTTTCTAAATATGTTTGTTTTATATAGTTCTTGAACTATATCTAAAAAAGAAAGGAAATCTTAATAATATTCCTGTCAGAAATTACTTTGGAAATTTTCCTGTCAGTTTATCAGTCTGAAATGAGTTCCAGTAAGACAAATTCTCAAGACTCCAGCATCAAGAAAGAACTTCAGTCTCTGATAATTATAGTCCACCAACTTACTGCTAAGATGGATAAAATGGATACTAAAATAGACACTTTCATAGAAAAAACTACAAATCAAATAGACTTGTTACATATGGACCTGCAACAACAGAAGATCCAGATGACAGGCATAGAAGAAGCTGTGAATGACATGGAAAATAAAATACAAGAACAGGAAATCAACATTGAGTTTCTGCTGAAACAAAATACACATTTACAAACAAAGCTGGATGACCTGGAAAATAGATCTAGGCGCAATAACATTAGGATTTTTGGACTGCCAGAAAATATTGAAGGTAACAATATTACTTCTTTTTAACAACATGGCTCCCAAAACTTTAGATTTACCAGAAGCATTCTCTTTTGGTATCGAAGAGCACATAGATCTATAGCTAATACTAACTCTAACAAAAACTCTCCTAGATCAGTTATAGTTAGATTTCTATCATCTTTTGATAAAGAGATGGTTCTTAAATCTGCTTGGGCTAAAGCTCCTGTTAAGTTTAATGAGACAACTGTGCGTTTTGACAATGACTATTCTTCCATGGTAATTGCTAAAAGAAAAGTTTTTCTGCCACTAATAAGGGAGCTTAAAAAAACACAGTTTAAAACATACCTTCTGTTTCCTGCCAAGCTTAAAATCTTCCTTCCTGATGGTCCTAAGGTCTCGATGATTTAGACTCTGCTTTACTGTTTGTCAAAGAAAAAAGGATTTTGGATAAAATAGAAGAAATGGAATGGGCTAGTTCTTCATTAAAGAGATTGGCAACTGAAGCTTCCTGGAAGACTTCAGAGAAGAAGAAGAGACTAAAAACAAATGATTTGTTATATGTTTTTCTCTCTCATCATTTTAGTTCATTATTAATCTTTTTGAATATAGTTCCTGCATTTCCAGAAAGCCACAAATATTTTGGAAAAGATTTAATCAAAGTTATTCTCTATGTGCAAAGAAATGTTTTGTTTCATAACCAGTCAAAATGCCTGAGGATTTAATGGCAGGCTGTGACTCGATTTGTTTTCTTTCTGAAAAAGTAAGGTTAGTAATTTGATACATTTTTTATCTTTACCTTTTTTTTTCCTTCTTCTTTTATTATTTTCTTTGTTTAAACAATGACATTCTATTTAGATTATGTAGTGGGTAAAGGGTGGGGAGGGCAGGAGAGAACAGTAATGAAAATATCATTAATAGAATAATAACATATTTATTTCTTGTAAAAGTTTATAAGTTCTTCAAATGCTATTTCTAATTATACTTTCTTGATTATACTGCTTATGCTTGTTTGTAAATAATCTGTCATGCTTTAACTAATAATAATCAGAACTAAATAAGAGTAAATAATATGTTTTATTTTTAACTCTATTAATATAAACAGTAAGTAACATTCCATTGTATATACTTCTTACAGCTTTCTCTTACATTTTTTATTTCTGCCTCACTCCTTTTATTTTCTACTCTCTTTTCTTTTCTTTATTAATATATAGAAATGCTTTAGACTGTGTGGGCACAGTGAATAATAGGATTTGTATGAAAATTGAGTTGGGAGAAGAATGCTGAGTTTTATTGCTTGTTGGTAATTTTGAGTTTAATTTCACTTGCATAGAGGCTGTGATGATCTGTGGAATACATTGTGGAGGTTCTGTCATGTTTAGATGCATTTACACTGCTAAATGAATGTTTGTCACTAGTTTTAATAAGTTTCCGCCAAAATGTTAAGAGAGACAATCTGGGATGTGGGCTGTCTTATGCACAATGTCCTTGAGTTACCTCAGAATCTTCAAATCACAGAATTCTTACAGAGAAACTGAAAGCAGTTAGTATAAACATTGACAAGGTTATCACACTGACACACCACAGATTCAGGAAAAATACACTGTTCATAAAATATGTCAGTTATAATGAGTTTAAATGATGTAGTTTCTTGTAGTAAGTAAATGTCTTATTTTAGAAGGCATAAAAATGAAACATTTATTTAAATGTTTTGAAAATCTACTTAACAGCAGCATAATAATCTGTGTTAAAAATTTGTGTTCCAAACATATACTTTACTATAACTCATTTAATTCATCTGATTGACAAACATAAATAATCTTATAACTCTATTCTGGAAGAAATGTCATGTGATATATTTTAAAGCAGTAGGTTAGCATGATTGTAAAATCTGGTTACCAATATGTGTTTGCTGTGCATTATTTTGTATAAAGCAGACAGATTTATTCTAGGGACAGCAAGTAGGATAGTGCTCTACTAACACACAACTCAGTGAGATCAGATATATATATATACATATGTGTGTGTGTGTGTGTGTGTGTGTGTATGTGTGTGTGTGTGTGTGTGTGTGTGTGTGAGTGTGATGGCTTTTTTTTCTGAGAATCTGCATAACTATCCAATATGATTTATAATAATTTCTATGAATACAATATTTTACTCTATTGACAAAATGAATGTTTGCCACAAGTTTTAATAAGTTTCCCGCCAAAATGTTAAGGGAGACAATCTGGGATGTGGGCTGTCTCATGCATAGTGTCCATGAGTTTCCTCAGAAGCTTCACTCACAGAATTTTCACAGAGAAACTGAAAGCAGTTAGTATAAACATTGACAAGGTTATCACACTGACACACCACAGATTCAGGAAAAATACTCTATTCATAAAATATGTCAGTTATGATGAGTTTGGATGATGTAGTTTCTTGTAGCAAGTAAATATCTTATTTTAGAAGGCATAGAAAATGAAACATTTATTTAAATGTTTTTGAAAATCTACTTAACAGTAGCATAATAATATGTGTTAAAAACTTGTGTCCCAAACATATACTTTACTATAACTCATTTAATTCATCTGATTGGCAAGCATAAATAATCTTATAACTCTATTCTGGAAGAAATGTCATGTGATATATTTTAAAGCAGTAGGTTAGCATGATTGTAAAATCTGGTTACTAATATGTGTTTGCTGTGCATTATTTTGCATAAAGCAGACAGATTTATTCTAGGGACAGCAAGTAGGATAGTGCTCTACTAACACACAACTCAGTGAGATCAGATATATATATATGTGTGTGTGTGTGTGTGTGTGTGTGTGTGTGTGTGTGTGTGTGTGTGTGTATCTATGTATATATGTGTATGTGTATATGTATGTGTGTGTGTGTGTATGTGTGTGTGTGTATATGTGTGTGTGTATATGTATGTGTGTGTGTGTCTGTGTTTATGTGTGTGATGGCTTTTTTTTTTTTTTTAGGTAATAACAGGTGTTTCTGAGAATCTGCATAACTATGCAATATGATTTATAATAATTTTTATGAATACAATATTTTACTCTATTGACAATAATGAGTTTAAGTAAATGCTCATATACAAACAATTCAAGAATTTTTTGGAAGCTGTTGATAGAATTCACATGACAGAAAATAGATGCATCTTAATGCATGTAATGTCTGAATCATATTAGCCAAAGTTTTGATTTAAATGAATGTTAGAACATAATTTTCTCTCCTCTTGATTTCTAACATTAAGATTATTTGAATGCTATTAGAATTCAAATGTTATATATTACATAGATCTATATAATAGTATGAACAGTTTTAAAAAAAAAAAAAAAAAAAAAAAAAAAAGTTTATTTTAGTTTATATGATGCTGTTTTACCAAATGTGTAGTTTTGTCTTGATAGATAATTGAATTGAAAACTGTTAACCTCAGTTAAATATAACTAGTATTAAATTGATAAGGTGGTAGCTGAGGTACTGCTGCTTAGGGTAGGGGTTAACTTGAGTAGTAAATACTGCTCTAAGTTGGAGTTTTCAACTCCAGGCGCGATGCAAGGTTTAATCCTTACATTATTTTCACTTGTTCATTGTTATATGTATATAGTTTTGACATCCACAATATATTTTGTACACTCATTGTCACTACAAACAAAATTGAATCCTATACAAAATCCCATAAGAGATTTAATAAATACAGCTATATTTAAAGGTACACCTAAAAGAGGAGATGTAACATTATTTATCTTGTTATTTGTTATTTCGATCATAAGATTCTTGAGTTTTAAAAATGCCAAATGACATCTTTAAAAAGAATTTCTTTAAACATTAATGGATTGAATAATCCGTGTAAAAGGGCAAGCCTAATAAGATACATTAATCTACACAAGGCCAATCTAGTCTTCCTGCAAGAAACCCATCTCTTGAAAAAAGATATTGATAAACTAGCCACTAATAAGTATGCAGTATTGGTTAGTTCAGAGCACACTCAGAAAAAAGAGGAGTGGCTATTTTATGGAATAAAAGTATGCCCATTCCTAAAACCATTAAGTCTTATCAGGATGACAAAGGAATGTTTTGTATGGTTACAATACAAATTAATGGGAAGACTTACACTTTAATTAATGTATACTGGATACCTGGAATTGGTATTAATACAGTGAAACATCATATTGATAAGATCATATCATTCTCTATAGGGATATTATTTTAGCTGGTGATTTTAATTGTATACTACATGAAAGTGATACTACCACTATAAAGAAAAGAAGAATTACATCTAATGCAAAACATTTAAATGATTTTGCTAATTCTTATCATTTGAATGATATTAATAATCAGATAGAGTCAAAATCATTACCATACACCTTTTTTCTAACAGATACAAAACATATTCAAAAATAGATAGGGTCTTTATTTCTAACCAGATGGTAACAGATTTAATTAATTCCAAAATCATTTCATGTCCTATATCTGATCATAACTCAACTGTTTTTGAATTCATGATAAAACTACTCATAATGTTCAGATCAAAAGGATACCAGCATACTTAACTCAGCTAAAAGACTATAAAGAATATATACTTTCAGAAGTACAACATTTTCTAGACATAAATAATACTCCTGAAGTCTCCATTGTCTATGTTTGGGATGCCTTAAAATCATATCTATATGGACAAAGTATCAGATGGTATAATAACAAAAGGAAATCTTGGGATAAGGAATTGTTAGATATTCAAAGTAAACTAGACTCTTATAAACATAATAATAAAGAAAATATTATGGACAAGAAAGTTATTGAAGAAATAAACAAACTAAATGAGAAATACAAAGAAATTTTAACTCATAAAGTTAAAATAACTTTAGAGAAATACAAGTTTTTGTCTTATTCAGTATGCCCCAAATACTTACATAGACTTAAAAATAAAACAAAAAGATTGAATAAACAAAACCATATCAAAGAAATCTTTTCTCTAAGGAAAAAGAAGAATGTTTCTAGTATACCAGAAATACTGGATGAATTTAGAAATCACTTTCACAAGATTAACCATAACAACATTAACATGGAGCCTAAAGATAAAATAAAGGAGTTTATAACCACAAACATGAATAAAAAGCTTAATAAACAACAGATTAAACTATTGGACAAGAGTATTTCATATACAGAAGTTATTACACAAATAAATAAGCTTAAATCAAACAAAGCACCGGGTAATGATGGTATTATACCAGAGATACATAAAATCCTTTCTAAAACTACATATTCATTAATACATAAGGTTTTTATTCTGGCCCAAACTGAGTTAATAACCCCCCCATCTTGGCAATATACATTTATTTCACCAATTTTAAAACGTAATAAAGATCCAACTAGATGTTCTTCATATCGACCCATCTCATTACTTAATGTTGATTATAAAATGTTTATGAGTATTTTTGCTGATAGATTGAAGACAATTATCCCCGGCATTATAGACATAGATCAGACGGGCTTCATTGTAAATAGAAATACTTTTGATAATATAAGAAGAACTTTAACATTAATTGATTTTGCAAATAGGAAAAAGAAAGATTTAACACTTATTAGTCTTGATATAGGTTCAGCATTTGATTCAGTAAGTTGGGACTATCTGTTTACCTTACTGAAGTGCACAAATTTCTCTGATGCATTTGTAAATTTTATTGAGCATTTATACAAAAGAACGCTGGCTTATATTAAGGTAGGAACATATGTTTCACAAAAAATACCCATTCTTAAAGGTACAAAGCAAGGATGTCCACTTTCTCCACTATTATTCACTTTAGTAATGGAGCCTTGGGCTAATTTGATTAGAAACAGTGCTGACATAGAGGGTTTTGAAATAGAAGAAAATACAACATCAAAAATTCAGCTTTTTGCAGATGATGTTCTAATTACATCAGCAGGATCTAATTCTTCTATGCAGTCTTTATTTGATAAAATGATGAATTTTAAAAGTATTTCTGGTTTAATATTCAATGAAGAAAAAAATAAAATACTACCTATATATACACGAAAAAATACTCTCATTAGTGATTTTACTAAATATGTACCCAACTCAGGTCAGATAACTTATTTAGGTATAATACTATCTAAAGATATTAAATCTATTATATATAATAACTATAATACCTGTTTTCTTAATATACAAAATCTTTTAATACCTGGAATAATATGTTTTTACTATGGAGGAGAGACTTACAATTATTAAAATGATAATATTCCCCAAGATTTTATACTTAATACAATCAATAATACTTTCACCTACAAAAATAACTATCAAGAAACTGAATACACTAATGTTAAATTTCTTATGGGCACCTAATAGACCTAGGATTGCATTAAAGAAACATACTAATAGCTGGTCTCAAGGGGTATTTCTTTTCCAGACTTTAATTTATATATTATCTCTTCTATTATAAAAGTTATTACTTTATTAATAGATCGGTCATATGTCAAAATGGAAAGATTATTGGGAGCTAATTAGTATGCACTTCATGAAAATCTCCTTAACACATAAAAATATGATTATAAATAACTCCATGTTGTGGTTGCTAAAGGAATTTTGTACTTCACCTATTACACCTAAACATATGGTCTGTTACCCATTAAATATTATTATTAGTTATCGTAACTTTATATTCATGCACCCTAAGTATAGGGAATGGAATTTTATTGTATTCCCTATAATTTATACTCAGGGTATGCTTATGTCATCTACTTCTGAAGGAGCTCATTTAGCTATAGATAATAATCTAAAGTACTGGTATCAGCTGATATCTGATAATAAAGTTAAAAATCTAGATTTCTTAAAACAAGAATTTGATCTAAGAGAAACTTGCTGGTTAGAGGTTCAGATCTTTAGACAACATCTCATTGATAGAATAGATCTAATGTCTATAACAGATAAAGAATCTATTCCAAAACTGATTAATTACTTGATAATAAATTTACAGCATAAAGTTTCTGATAAAGGTAAACTTTCATATATACATAAAATTATCAGACAAGAAACTTTTTACAATGTAGATTCATACTGGAATTATTTCACCTCTATTAATGGGGACCCACCAACTCAACAAGATAAACAATATATATTGGAATCTGCTTATAGAACTACATCTTCCATTGTCTGGAGACTTTATACATGGAAATTTTTACATAGATCTTTTTATACACCTTTGATGATGAATACAATTAATAATAAAGATAATCTATGTAAGAGATGTAATGTAGAAATTAATGCTGACTGGGCTCATATGTTTTATGACTGTATGAAGTTGAAAGAATACTGGAAGTCAATTAATGAATTTTGCAGGCTCTTTTACAGATAATTTCATTATTTCTAAGTCTCTTATATTATTCAACACACCTGTACCTCAATGTGTTAAAAGATTAAGCTTCCCTTGTTATGGTCTATCCTAGCAGTGGCTAGGAAAATAATAACTAGAAATTGGATTTCAGATACACCTCCTTCGCTCAATGAATTTAAAAATGTTATGAATATAATGTGTCATATGGAAATAAGCACAATTAGAATGAGAACAACTAGAAAAACATCACATTTTATTGTATGGGATAATTTACAAAATTTGTTAAAAAAATTCTAATTTCAATAGCACAGTATTTTAGTTTAATTAATTGATCTGATTGTAGTGGATGTCTTTGTAAATACTTTAGTTGTTTTGTTGAATATTATAATAATACCTATTTTTAATTATTTGTATAAAATTGTTATGATATTTCTCTTATATGTTAAAACAATAAACTTGTTTTAAAAAAAGATTGTGCACATATGTCACGCACCTCACCCACAAAGCCCATTCTGTATGTTGTCCACAACACTGAGACAGCTATTGCTCCTAGGTCATGGCCATTCACATCCTTACATACGCAGATGCCTCCCATTTGTCTGTGTGGTATGGGCTACAATGCGGGGGGAGTACAAAACATTAACCCTGTTTTACTGTAGCTGCCACTGGTGTGATATGCACATGCCACTCGGACACCTTTTGTAGTGTTGCTTCTGTCAACAGGCCACTGGTAGACCACTCCTGTGACATACGAAGGTGCATCTAGTATACTCAGTGTAGCTGGAACACAGTATGGATGATGTCCTATGACCTGTCACAGGTATGCTATGCAGTGTGAAATCATCCGTACTGTCATCTGCATCTCTACTGCTAACATCTACGTTGATAAAGGTTCATAGACTTGCAGACCATACTCAGCGGGTAATAGTGCAGTGCCTCCATTTATGACTGGCATCTCCGCTTGTGGGTTGCAGTGGGTTTATATTATCCAACACCCTATCTGTATTGCATATTCATGCTCAGCACTTGTTCAGAACATGTAAGCACTTCATGTGCTACTAATTACTATAGCACACATTTCAACTAATTTTTTACAGGTACACTGTCTGTCCTTACATTTCCAGCTTGCTTACAGTACAACAGCTGTTGTACACACGTAACTCACATATCTTGTGAGACATGGTTGAATATAAGTGTCACTTACCATTGTTATTGCCTGTCTATATGATAAATATGGCAAACATGAGGCAATAGAGCAATTGTCTCATGTACACAGTCAATGCTCACCTCCCAACATACGACACTACAGCCTGTGGGAGATGCACATATGTAGCCATGCTGGGGGTAATGCTCTCACCAACCCAGACTGAACCTGACATTCATGTGGGGACGTTTAACATTTGCAGCACACCCCACTCATCACATAGTCTCACTAGATCTCCACCACCACAGGCCACACATAGTATGACTACAACATTTGCAGAACCTCTCCATACTCTCTGTGTAGGCAACAGAGGCAGCCTCCATCACCAAACATAACACCAATTACTTATAGCCCACAGAGTCATGTGTGCACATCAACTACAGCCAATAGGGTGTCATAGCCTACACAACACACCGGTCATAGGTGACTCTGTAGGCGGTCACACTGATGTCCCACTCAGCAGGCTACACAAGGTGATAGCCACTTACATCTGGCTGTCAGGTTACAGGATCCGCAACATAACCTATGCACCCATGCCACACCTCACCAGGTACGATTTGACTGTCATTCTCCATGTTAGTGTGACTGCCCTGAGATGTAACTTCCTGGACTACATGTACAGGGACATGCAGTAGCTCTCTGGTCTTGTAGCCCAGAAGGTATCGTCCAAGCCCTGAGAAGCATTCTGCATTCATCCAGACTGATACCACTGTAGAACGACTGAATGTTTCACTTCAACAGTTGCCTATGCTTCTGCTGTCATTCCACAGGCATCCAGTATCTGTCTGCTTTGAATGACATGGTCAAGAAAACATGATGCTTTGGCACGGATAACCTGCACCTGTCAGCCCTGGGAGTACAGATAACATGTAAGGCTCTTGCTGCTCCTATACTGCCTGTCTTGGACAGTTTCCAATAACATTCACCACCAGAACAGGAACAGGCAAGCAAAACCTGGGGTACTGTTACTCAGTGCTTGACGTCTTCATCTTTAACGCACTCAGGCGAGGCACCCCTTATAATGGACCACTTTGATATCTCTGCAGTGACTGGGACCTGCCTCTAGGCTCCGGAGGGCACACCTGCACTGACAGGTTACACGCAGACCACACCTTTTAGTCATGTAACCAGGACCGGAACACCCACGGCGGAGGTGTGTCCATATTTCACAAGGATGTACACACCTCCAGGCTGGTTCCTTAGCACAATGCATCAGACGTGATCCACATGCAACTAACTGTGGCCAGAACTGCTATACACATTGTAACTTGCTACGGATTCAACAACATACCCCACGGTTACCGACCCTCATTTCTTGGTGTACTGGACAGTAGGGTTCAGACAGGTACTACTGATGTGAGACTGACACTACCCCACACTTAATTGAGATGCCTACTCATGTACTGGCACATTAGGCCAACACTTTCTGGGATTCATAACCTCCACTCGGCTGGATCAACCCATACACACCACCACCAAGACCAACAATATCCTAGACATGGACATTACCAACATGTGACTGGTGTATCACACCTGGGGTTATCCCCTCGTTGGTAGTTTCCGAACATATGCTAATCACCCTTGTTATCCACATCCCAGCACCACACCCTTCACGGAATACACAGTAGAAGATTTCTACAACGCCTACTTCAGACGTCTTATGACAGCGGTAGTAAACGTCATGACACCCGTGCAGATGGACAATGCACTTACAAACGCTGAAATATACACCAGTGCACTTCATTAGCACTTACACGACTGCATGGATCATGCTATCCCAAACAGAGCCATGATGGTACCCACCAGATAACGGACGCCACTCTGGGGGTCCAGTTCCATGCACATAATGTACAACAGAAGGTGGTGGCTGTTGCAAAGTGGAGTACAATCCCATGGGTGGGGTAGCTCACTGGTCAGCCTCAGTAGGAATCCGGGATCCCTTATCACATCCTCCAAAGCTAGCTACGTAAACATTACTGCGACACATTCCAAGGACTACCAGAAAGCATTATGGAGGTATGTCAGTACTCAGTGGCAATACCCACATCTGCTCTGACATACGACGGTTAGGCAGGAACATTACAGACCGACTGCTATTGGCAACATCCTGGCAGATAGGTTCAATGCTAACTTTACACCCTCTCACTCCTTATAGGGCCAAAATCCATACAGGAACAATGCAGAGTCCCTGCGGTCACAACTACGCAGTTCCAACCTGCACTCTCTAAGGCCCGGAACACAGACTCCATGTGACCATCCAACATCCCAGGCTGTGATTTACACAAACCTCAGAACGACATGCCTCCCCACTTGGCCACCAGATTCAGTAATAGCCTTGTATCAGACATTGTGGCCCCTGAATGGTGCACAGCAACAGTCATCACACTCCACACAGGTGGCACCACAATGAACCACAGGGACTATTGCCCTATACACCTGACTGGACTGTTCTGCAAGTCTGTGGGGCACATCATCATGGAAGTCATTCACAGAGACATTGGTGGCCTCCAGACCTTTGATGCCACCCAGGTTGGATTTGTTAGGGCCAGACCATGGCCTCTACACCTGGTGGACTCCTTTGATACAGTTACCAGGTTAGTTGATGATGGTAAGGGGGTCCACACAGCCTACATTGTTCTCTCATTGGCTTTCAGCACCATTCTCCATTCCGGTATTGACAGCATACACATCCACCTGTACATCGACCCCTACGTCTCGGGATGTTATGCAAAGTGGCTCATGGACAGGATCCACACAATGAGGGTAGCATACCGTGGTACCTACAGTAATTCAGTTACACTTGGAATACCACAGTCCTCGGTCATAGGGCCCCTCATGTTCGGTATATGCTTCCCTGAGGTGCAGGCTAGCACAGATGGACTTTCCCTGAATAGGTTTCCAGATGACTTCAAACAAGGAGCCATGATTGATCCACCAGCTGATACAGACACCCTCCATATGGGTGTCACTGTGACGGATACCTGATGTCAATAACATGGCCTCAAGCTGCATAACACAAGGTGCATAGACATCCCCTTTGGATTACACCAATCACCCACTGACTGTCACATAGGTGGTAGTCCCCTACATACATGTGACATTATACGGGATCTTAGTACACACGTATATAGCACCCACTCCTTTGATAACAATATTGCCAATGTGGCGTGGATATCCTTCTACGTGGCCACCCTTACTGTAATGGGTTTGTAGCTGGAACAAAGGCACCCATTGTACCTCTGTATTCCTGACATATGACACACGTTCAGGGGTACAACACCCCTTTTGGGGTGTACCTTACAGAACAGCAACGGCTTTACATACCAAAACATTAACACACCATGAGGATTATTGACCTCCGAAGGATGACGTATGCGGCACAACTACGGACACCACGACTGTACACATTTGCATACTGCATACTCAGGGGTGACCTCTGCTGAACATACAGGGCCCATGTCCACAACAATATTTATGGATATTCTCCACATAAGCAACATAAGCAAAGGCCACTGAGAGCAACATGCTCATGGATATGTGCACAAACGCAACGATGAGTGGGACATGCTTGAGGGATACATTCCTGAACCAGACACTCACCATGCTTTGGAACATGGTTACTGTGTACATCAAGCAGGGACACTCACTAGCACTCTTCATGAGATACCTCACTAGCACTCTTCATGAGATACCTCGATGGGTGGATGGGAGACACATGTACACCAGGGATCACTGCAGTGGCTGTACTGTACACAGGTGCAGGTAACACATAGCTCTGCTGTTCACAGACAGGACACTACCCTAGGGAGGTGCCGCCGGTGAAAACACTGTCGTTGTGCTTACACATGGACTTGGCCAGACAGCATAGTACCTCACTATGAACCTGTGAAGCTATTACATGTCCTTTGTGCATGGATAATTGAGTAGCTCTTCCATTTCAGTTAGCTATCATGCTGTTACAGTGTCCCGTGACTATAAGCTATATGTATCCTGTTATTGTGTATTCTACATGCCAATAAACTATACCCTTTGTTTGCATGATATAACAGTTATGCTGTGTAAAATATCTGACATATCTACCTACAATACTGTACATTACACATATTTTAAACATTATCCCATAATGCAAAGCATATTTGCACAGCAGGACCACCCTAGGCATGTTGTTCACATTATATGCCCTTACACATGCCTACTGTGACAGTATATCAACATATACTATCCCCCTGCTATGGCACATACTTGTTGGACAAACCCTACCACTGACGGCGGGTGGTGTGGAATTGTTGTGTTTAAAGCCCTCATGTAGCATCCCTTGTGGTGTATGAGATGTTTACCTTGTGGCCCACAGCAGGACACACAATTTCTACAAGCGCTACTATGCTCAACAAGACATCACTACATAATACCTTTTCCCACTTTATGCATTGCGTACACTTTAATTACTACAAAACAAGCTCTACATACACTGACATACTGAGTGTTCTACATGCCTTGTTTCCGAGTCTTCATAAAATATCTCTCTTACACCTTTACTGTTTAAATGGTTCTATGGTATGAGCTTACGGTTTGAATGTATGGCAAGGCATCCTTATATATGTCGATACCTGTAACATGTGGTGTTCCTGAGTAAATTATTACCTGCACATCAGCTGTGCCACTACTCCATTCACCAATTACGCGGCAACAGTGGGGTATAATTGAATTCTCCACTTGGGCGTTATCCTTTTGTCATACCTTCGGGGAGACGGCCTGTATGTGTTTTGTTGTGAGGAATTGCAACTGCTATTTGGAGAGACACGGATATTTTGAATTTATGTCCCCCGTGGATTGTGTGTGATGGCTAGAGTATGTGGTTCTACATGTGAGTGTACCTGTCATCTCAACCGTCTGATAAGGGACTACTGCAAACAAAACCTGTAACATCGCCATCTCTTCCATTATATAACAGCTACAATTTCACATGGCGCCATTACAAATGTGTCTCTCACAAGGTATGTTAACAGTTCTGCAGATGTAATTGAGTGAGTGGATGTTTGTGATGTTATTACAGTCTGTATTGCAATTGTTTCGGATGTGGGGAAGCTGTAGGTGGGTGTACATAGCATATACAGGTTTGTGGGGACTGCATTTCTACATATTCCATATATGTGTGTGGGCTCCTTCCCTAATTGAAGACCTATCAGTTAGTAGACTGAGAAACTATGGTTGTTACGGCCTTATACATTGAGCCATTGTTAATTGGTTTCTATATAGCATGCAGGTGAGGTTGATACTTCAATACCTCCGGAAATACATCGATATGTAAGGGAATGTTACTAAATGACAGCTGTCTCGTGGATTTCTGTCACAGATATTTGCACTCATTGCATTTGTGTTGGTGACTGAACCTCTTTGGCATGGGTTGCCACCTTTTCAAATGGCCATAGTGGGACATTTGCAGGACACACATCTGTGTTTCCAAGCCGACAAATACCCACGGTCAGTACACAGGATAGAACATACTTTTATCCTGAATACATACTTATTCTTGAAGCACTTGGCTACTTATCATGTTTCATGTAACATTTACGTATTTTAGATACAGGCATAACTGTTTCATGCAACTATTACATAATACGTGGGACATAATTATGACCTACAATCTCGGACATTTGCCCTTTTTAATATTTTTTGTCAGGACACAACTGCCCAGGGAGGGGCTGTCCCCTCTTAAAGTGGGACAGGTGGTAACCGTATGTCTACGGCCAGCTATGACCACACCTACCGTAATGATCTACCTCCAAGTTAGCACTAACAGACACACGATGCAAACACACACACACACACACATTACAGTCCCACAGAAACGCACACGGCACCCTCAACACACACATACACAGACTACAGCAATCACAAACACAGTTGAACACAGTACCTACCTGGACCGCAGCACCAGCAGCGATAACTAAATGTCCCCTAACATCGTGATAATATTACTCTCGGTTCTAGTGTCGGTATGTGACACATTCGATAGTTGGCAGTATCCTATTTATTTGTACCTCCATGGTTGTGTACATGTCGTTGACCTATCTGTATATTTGCAGATATAGGTGAATACGTATATATCAACTTATCTCTCTCTATCACCCTTTATATATATATATATATATATATATATATATATATATATATAGAGAGAGAGAAAGAGAGGGAGAACACACCTTTTGTTGTGTACATGTCAGTGTATACTGTTTCCTGGACTCCTCACGTTTGTGTTTTAACCTATCACAATACACACCTGCCGTTGGTACATCTCAGGTAGCTTAGTGTTAGGTGATTGTGTACATGATTGCGTGTTCTGCTCCTGGCAGTGGTCGTTTTACCCTTCAGAGCAGGCACTATTAGTACAGGGGTGAATAATGCTAGTTTCATCTGTTCTGGACATCGTTGACCGTGATCTGCGCGATATTCAGAAAAGCTTAGCCCTGTTTCACGCATATCCGTATATTCATGTTTAAACGACGCTTACCAGCACTTGCCAATGCATAATCCCACTGACATGTGCTAAACCTGCATCCAACATCCATTATTCGTGCCTTCGGGATTACGTAACGTCCCTTGCAGGACGTGGGACCGGGAACATGCACGACAATCAGCGCATTTACCACTTGGGCATGTGGGATTTGTACACGTTATGGTGTTTTGTATGTGGACTGTACTACGGCTGTTACTCCATACTGAAATCAAATGTGTAACTCAGTTAGTTTACATATGGATGAGACCTATTAATGCTATGTTTAAGTGATGTTTAATGGATGTGCTCCAGCATTGGTAATGTAGGTCACAGTGAGCCACTCACTATAATGTGCTACACCTTCACACAACCATAGGTGGAGCATGCTGGGGTGACATATACCTGTCATGGGTACTCCCCATGCTTTGCCACTACATCCTGATTACATTATATGGAGCCCCTCATTAACACACCAGGTAAACCATGCAGAGTGTGTGGGGAACAGTGATTACACACATGGATCCCGCAATTGCCTCTGCTCCACTGAGGGACAGTTGGTTAATCGATGTGGTGGCGACAGCAGGCACTGTTTGCCTCAGTTGATGAATGGCCTCTGACAATCGTTCATGTACCTACCAATGTACCTAGGAACCTATACATACAGTATCAACATATGCTGTTAGGTGCGTGTACTGTTCAGGTGTTGACATTCCTTGTTCCAATAGCTGTTGTGTGTGCAGTGGTTGAGGGCTGCCTATGTAGGATTCACACAGTAGGCCACCTATACATTACACTTTACAGGTGGTCGCGTGTGTGTGCCATCCAGTTTACTGTGTGTGCAGGTGGAGAAGTGTGTCAGTCCGTAGGGGCTTACACTGTCAGTGTATGTGGTATATGTTCCCTCTTTGCCAAGGTGTGGGCATATTGGGCACGCCTCCGTCTGCCTACTGGGGCTGGCACAGGGTGTTCGTGGTCTGAATCCCTCTGTGTCTGTGATGGCTTTGGCAATTGCGGTGGGCTGTGAGGGCCTTCAGCATTATGTCCCTGCTGCAGCTGTTTCCGCAGGATCATATTATGTAGCATGGCACATACTATGAAGATGTGGGCACACGTGCCTGGAGAGTACTGCAAGGCTCCACCAGATATGTCCAAGCAACGGAACCGTGATTTCAGCATCCCAAACACACGCTCTATGATGATTCTGGTTTGTGCGTGTGCCTCATTATGGCGTTCTCGCATGGATGTGTGTGCATTTCTGGTGGGAGTCATCATCCATGGCTCCAGTGCATAGTCAGCATCCCCCACAAGGTGGCCATGTGGGATGTCCCCCCTGACAAATACCTGATACAGCTGTGAGGCATGCCAGATGTGGGAGTCATGGTAGCTTCCAGGGCTGCCGGCACACACATCCATAATAATGCCCTGGGCCATTGCACACGACCTGGAAGTTGATGGAGTGGTATCCCTTGCGGTTTATGTAGCGCCTACCATGCTCACCGGGTGGTGACTTGATATGTATGTGCCTGCAGTCTATCGCACCCAGTACCTCCGGGTAGTGTGCCACTTGGTGGAAGAGACGCATATTGCTGGCCAACTCCTCCTGAGTTCAGGGGAAGTATATATGCTCATTGGTGTGGTAACATAGCATCCAGGAACTGGTGTAGTACCCTGGATGCTGATGCCTGTGAGATCCCCATTATATCTCCAGTTGGCCTTTGAAAGGTACCTGTGGCTAGTATTTGCAAGCTTACACATACCTTCATGTCCACTGGGATGGTTTCTCTGTTATTTCTGGATCTCAGGCGTGGCTGGCACAGCTCAACTATTTGCTGTAAGATATCCCTGTCCACCCTGTAACGCTCTACTATCTCCAGATCATGTAGCCCCTGGTAGGTTACCCTTGGTCTGAACACTCTTCTCCTCCTCCGGAGCCTGCGGTGGTTGTCAGCATCATCCTCCACAACACCTTCAGTCTCTAACACATGGTGATGAATCACAGCTATGGCAGCTCCCAACATGTATATTGTAAAAGTTCCCTGTCTGTTTACACCGATGGTGCAGTGTTTGGGAATACACAGGTGTGTGAGGTGCCTTCACACTTTATGCTATTGTGCTGTGAACACTGATGACGTCATAGGATGTGTATGTACCATCGGAGCTACAGGGTATCTTATGTGTTTTACCACAGGTACTGCTATTGTGGTGCCTTTGGTGTTGAATTACATTTGGCTGCCGTGGATTACCTCTTGCCCTTCCCTTAACATTTCTTAACGTTTCCCCTCCCATTTTCTGGCATGCATCCAGTAGCCTGCTTTCATTTGTACTTTCCAAAACCTGGCTTATCTTACGGCATGTGTTCTATGGCCGATCTACTGCAGGTTTGCTTTGCTCTGCTGTGACAGTTTTCTTTTCTTTGCAATCCGACACCTCCCCTATCCTGTTCTGCAGGTTGCTGCGAGCAGACTTGTTAGCTGCCGTCGATTGCCCCCTGTGAGTTAATAGGTGATCTGAAGTAGGAGAATTCATTTGTCAGCAACCTGTGGGTATGGATCCGATATCGGATCCGAACCAGCATGGTTTATTCAGCTATGGATCTGAGCTCCTAGCTCCTCCCCTCACCCATAATGCCCTGCTCTCCCTACATGACCTCAGATCTAGTTTGCCACGCATAGTAAAGGCTGGGTCATCAGAGCTCCAAAAGCTAAGTCTTAGTATTCTTATTAAAGGGTTTTAAAACTTTTAAAACTTTTAAGTTGTGTGAAAGTTATAGGTTTCCCTTCTGTTTATATCTTTTTTGGGTTAATTTAATATAGTTTTTACCCTCCCCTCGCTGGTTCGTAGTTGGTGTGTGTGTGTGTGTGTGTGTTTTTGGGGGCCTTTGTGTGAGTGTTTTAGTTTATTTTATTGTTACTAAAAAAAAAAAAAAAAATAGTGATGTCTGAGGCCCCAAAGGCTGTTTTTTCAAAGTGCTCCGAGTGTGGCCATAAGCTTTCCCCTGGGTTGAACACCTCACTTCAGGATGTTCAATCTGTGCAGGGTTCAACCCCAGGGCATTGAAGGAGCGGAGGTCGAAGCTGGTCTTGGCGGGACTCTTGCCCCCAGACTCGGCTTCGGACCCTGCCCCCTTGGTGGCCACTGCTTCGGCAGTCCCTGCCTTGCCTGCTCCCCCTCCTCCACCCGGGATTCAAACTCCCGCCAAAGGGTCGGAGGAAAGGGAAGCCAGGAAAAAGGACCGGAGAGAGAAGCACCACAAGCGGCGGGCCGAGACCTCCGTTTCGGCCCCGCCAGCTAAGCAGGCTTCTCCTCCGGCCTCTCTGGCTGCTGGCTCTCCCCTTCCTCGGCTCCAGTCCCCGTGCTTTTCACCGGAGCCTGAGGATGAGGAGACCCGACCTCCTTCGAGGCGGCGCTCAAGACCTACCTCGGTAGCCTCGTCGAGGTCTACTTACAGCCTCTCCGATGCTGATCTGGGCCGGATGATGCGAAGGTTCATCCAGGCCCAGATGCAGATGGGAGTGCTCCTGCCTTCCCCCCCCTCTGGGGGGGAGCTTGACCCCCTTTTTTAAGCCCATTGCTCCTTCTCCGACCCGCTACCCGGGTTCGGAGCACCAGGAGCCGGGCAGCCTCGGAGCAGCGGGTGGGTCGGCGCCGACAGTACTGGGTACTTCGGATCCGACCCTGCCCTCGAGTCTGTCTGATCCGACCTCTCGGAGCCTTGGCCCGAGCATCGGATCCGAGGGACTCAGTGTGCCTTTGGTGCCGTCCTTGTTGGAGCACACTGGTCCCTCGGATCTGAGGGGCTCGGCGCCAGCTCCGATCCACTCATCGGATCCGAGGGGGAGCCGACTTTTGGATCCTATTGTCAAGGCTGGCTCCCCCTTGGTTTTTGATGTAGTGGAGAGGGCTCTGTTGAGGGCATCCAGACCCCCGGCCCTTGCTTCGGCTCCGTCCCGCACTCCATCTGCTCTGGGCTAGGCTTCCATCACCCGGCCACTGGGACAGCCCGCTTCACTGCCCCAAGCAGTTCCTGTGGTTCTGGACATTGCTGGTGAGGGCTCCTCGGACAGCCACCCCGAGGAAGCACCTCGCAAGCATTCGTGTAAGAGGAGGCACATAGACTCCCCCAAGTCTTTGACCGAAGACACTGACTTGGAGGAAGGGGAAGGCTCCCCAAGATCACCCCCTGAGGATGTCTCCTTCGGAGACATCATGGAAATGTTACGGATTAGAGGTGGGTGGTCTGCCCCAAAGTCTTCCTCGGACGAGTCAGTGTTCTTGGAGGCATTTGAAGCGGGCCCGTCTACCTCTTGGGTGTCCCCTCCTGCCGACCCCCTGGTGGACCTTATTACCACCAGGGCGTGGAAGGACCCGGACACCATGGAGCCAATCTCTAAGAGGCCCGACAGGATCCTTAGTCCCCCTGCTGACCGTGCCCACTGGAGCAAGGGACCCCCGGTAGATGCCATGTTGTCGGCAGCAGCCACTAAGAGGGAACTCGCCCAGGAGAGTCCCTCAGTCCATCCCCTGAGCAAGGAGTCTCGGATGATGGACCGTTTGGGGAAGCGAATCTTTAGTTCAGCGACCTCTCAGTGAGGGCGCTCAACTATTTGGCACACGTCATTAGGATGCTGCGCGATCTTATCAAGGAATATGCTGCATCCCCCCCAGAGTCCATATCGGAGGAGGACAAACTTATGCACTCCACCCGTATGGCCACTCTTCGTTCTGTGACTAACACCTCTATGCGGTTACTTTCCCATGCTACCGAGGGAGCTGCTAGGGCTGCGGGAGCGGGCCTAGTCACAAGACGGCAGGCCTGGCTCTGCCACTGCGATTTTACGGAGCCCTTCAAGGCGTCATTCGCGAACGCCCCCTTTGACGGTTTTGCCCTTTTTGGCAAGACGGTTCGCGATACCTTGGTTCAGAGCAAGAAGGACGGGAAGATGCTGTCTGCCATCGGAGTCCACTTCTCTGTGCCCCAGAGGTCCTACTCAAGGAACCAAAAGGGCGAGAAGAAGATGTGGTTCTGGAAGTCGCAGCATTCCCAACCCGCTCCGGACAACCAGTCCTTCCGCGGCAGAGGAGGACAGGGAGGACGCCGCCCTAGGGGCAGAGGGGCTCCCAGGAATTTTGGGTCCAGGGAACCTTTCTCTGAACGGCCCACGCAACAACCCTGAGGGGTTGCCCGACTGCTCCACTCTGGAGGCAGTCGGGGGACGTTTCTCGGAGCACCTAGCGGCATGGGAGTCCATTACATCGGACCGCTGGGTACTCCGGATTATATCCAGAGGTTACAAGATCCTCTTTCTTCATGTCCCAAAGTTAAAAATCCTCCCCGATGTTCCACCCAATCAGACGGAGGCTGCTTCAGCAGAAATTGGCCATCTGCTGAGAAAAAGAGCCATCCAGCCCGTCCCCCCAGACCAGATCGGATCAGGGTTCTACTCCAGGTTCTTTTTAGTGCCAAAAAAGACGGGGGACCTAAGACCCATTCTAGACCTGTCCCTGTTGAACCTGTCAGTTCCCAAAGAGAAGTTCCGGATGGTCACTTTGTAGTCCATCCTCCCCCTTCTAGGGGAGAATCACTGGATGTGCTCTATAGACATCAAGGACACGTACTACTACATTCTGATGGACAGACGATCCAAGAGGTTTCTTTGCTTCCGGCTGGGAGCCAGTCAATACCAGTTCAGGGTCCTTCCCTTTGGTCTCACCACAGCCCCCAGGGTGTTCACCAAAGTGTTAGCCGTGGTTGCGGCCCACCTGAGGCTTCAGGGGGTGCAGGTCTTTCCGTACCTAGATGACTGGCTTCTCACCGCCCCAACAAGGCATCTACTCTCTTTGGCAAGAGACTCCTTCCTTCGTCTAGCTCCCAAGCTAGGCATCACGGTAAACATAGAAAAGTCCAACCTGGTCCCTACTCAAACAGTAGAATTTATAGGAGCCAGGTTAGACACGAGAAATTTAAGAGCCTTTCTCACAACCGACAGGGTTCGGAATCTGCGACTCCAGGTGCGGGCCATCCTTCACTCCAGTTCAACACCTGTGGAATTGATCCTGAGGACGCTAGGGTCTATGGCGGCAGCGATTACTCTTCTTCCGCACGCCCGCTTGAACATGCGGGTGCTTCAATGGACACTTCAGGTGCAATGGTCATTTCTCTCCCTCCCCCTGTATCATCCCATTGCAATCAGCAAGGCTTGCAAGCGTTCTCTCTTGTGGTGGCTCCATTCTCCGGACCTCCACAGGGGCCACCCCTTTTGTGCATCTCCCCCTCTCGCCACGGTGACCACGGACGCTTCCCGCCTCGGGTGGGGGGGGCATTTTGTGGGCCGGATGGTCCAAGGCACGTGGAGCGATTCAGAGACCTCCCTGCATATCAATGTTCTGGAAATGAGGGCGGTGCTCTTGGCGTTACAGCACTTCAGGCCCTCCTTCCCCTGGGAACAATTGCGATTCAATCAGACAACATGTCGGTGGTCTGGTACATCAACAAACAGGGGGGAACCAGGTCTTACCCTTTATGTCGAGAAGCCATGAGAGTGTGGGAATGGGTGATCTCCACCAACCGCTTTCTCATCGCAACGCATATTCCGGGTCGGACCAACATCCTAGCGGACAAGCTCAGTCGCACCATTCTCTCCCGTCATTTAGTGGTCTCTCAATTCTCAAGTAGCGAAACGTATCTTCACACAGTGGGGGACTCCCTATTGCGATCTCTTTGCCTCTTCTTTAAACGCCAAGTGCGACAGTTTTTTCGCTCTAATCCCCCCTCCAGGGGATTCTCCGAGACGCTCTGGTGCATGCTTGGCCTCCCGGTCTTCTTTACGATACCCCCTCTACCTCTGATGCTACAAGTACTTCAGAAAGCCTCTCGGTTGGGGTGCAGAATGATCCTCATTGCCCCGTTCTGGCCTCGACAGATCTGGTTCCCTTACCTAAGGTCTCATTCAGTGAATCCACCTTGGATTCTAGATCCCATTCCGGATCTGATATCACACCCGTCGAACCAGCCAACTCCGAACCTGGACAACCTGAAGTTGACTGCTTGGCTGCTCCAGTTCCACTCCTAATCAGGACTCCCGGTATCTCGTCCCCAGTTAAGGCCATTCTGGTAGCGGCCCACAAGCCCTCTACCAGAAAAATTTACCTCAGTAAATGGAAGACTTTCTCCATTTGGGCAGAGCGACAAGACCTAGATCCTTTCACGGTTCCCCTTCCTTTGGTTCTAGATTTCCTTACTACTCTCTTTAATGATGGCGCCAGTAGTTCCACGGTCAAAGTTCAGCTGGTGGCCATATCTCATTACCATGTTGGACACGATTCAGGGTCTCTTATTTCGGCTAAGTTATGCAAAACCTTCCTAAAAGGCACCTTTTTGCTCAGACCCCCTGTCAAAGAAACGATTCCCCCGTGGGATTTTTCCTTGGTACTTCAGGCCTTGACCGCTCCCCCCTTCGAACCTGCGGCCACAGTCGATCTTAAATACTTGTCCTTTAAGACTGCTTTTTTGGTAGCCATTACTTCGGCTAAGAGAGTTTCAGAACTTCAGGCCCTGTCCATGAAACCGCCTTATTTGATTTTTCATCCGGACCGGGTGTACCTAAGGATCAATCCCTCCTTTCTTCCTAAAGTAGCTTCGGAAGCTAACATTAATCAGTCCATCAACCTCCCTGTTTTCTTCCCTAAGTATCAAAACAAAGGCGAATACAAGCTGCATTCCTTGGATGTTCACAGGCAGCTTCGTTTTTACCTTCATAGGACAGCTGGTCATAGGCAATCAGACCAGTTGTTCATTTCTTTTGCCAAATTCAATCTGGGTAAACCAATTTCCAAAGTTTCTTTGTCACGCTGGATTTCTCAGTGTATTCTGTTGGCGTACCAAGCCTCTGGGAGGCCCGCACTGGAGGGAGTCCATGCTCATTCGAACCGGTCTGTCTCTACTTCAGCGGCCTTTAAGTCTAGGGTTCCTCTGGATGACATTTGTTCAGCAGCCACTTGGGCTTCATCTCATACCTTTATTACTCATTACAAGCTGGACGTCACTTCTAGAGGTAGAGCATCCTTTGGCTCCGCGGTGCTCCAGAATATCCTTCCATGATGGCCACCCAAGATTCAGGTAGCTGGGGACTCTGTCCCACAGGTTGCTGACAAATGAATTCTCCTACTTCAGATTTAGAAGTTATGTACTTACCATAACTTTCCATCTGAGTAGGTGGATTAATTTGTCTGCAACCATCCCGCCCTCCTATCCCCCTGGCCTTGTCAGTTTCCTGCATAGGGTGTGTTACCCTTTGGTTAGGGTAGTTGGTGCAGGGCAAACTTGATCTGAGGTCATGTAGGGAGAGGGTGAGGGGAGGAGCTAGGAGCTCGGATCCATAGCTGGATAAACCATGCCGGTTCGGATCCGATATCGGATCCATACCCACAGGTTGCAGACAAATGAATCCACCTACTCAGATGGAACGTTATGGTAAGTACATAACTTTTAATTAATTTCTCAGTTGTACTCCAGTTACCCTACTGCGGCATTTCCTTATTTTCTTCCCCTAACCTTCCTGTTTGAGCTATAGTGCATGGCACGTGCATCCGCTTACTGGGTTTTGGACATGTTTTCATCAGCATACACATGCGCTTTCGGGCGCCATATGTGCTCTCAGCTAAACGATACTATACCTACATCCCCACCCCTATCCTTCGGCTTTGCTTAGCAACGGGCAGGCCAGAATTGCATTGCTCCAATGTGCTTACAGCTACGGTGGCACACCCCACTGCTGATGTCATGTATACCTCCAAACCACTCCTTGGTGTTGTAGCGCTGCGCCGTATGGTACATCCTTAGTCCGGCAGGACGTTTGCGATTCACTATTACTTGCCTTATTTGGATTGCATTGACTACTAATTCATAGTTACCGCGCTGAACACTGTCACAGACCCTTAGCAACCCTTGCAGCTTGGTTGTGGTGTACCATGCATACCATTTAGTATTATGGTGAAATCATGATTTGTATTACATTGCGATTTTATGACATTTGTGTATATTTTCCTTGTGTTCCCTTTTGCGCACACATGCCCTGCGGTTGTACTTTACGTTACTGTGGACAGGACATTAAATGTTGTTTTTTAGGTGTTGTGCATCGTTTCTTATGCCATTGGCTGTATATTTAGCTATTGGCATATGTTAACTTTGTAATACATGAGTCTGGTCCGCTTTCATAGCTCCGATGTTCTGTTTGGCAAAATGTAAACCGTTTTTTTTTGGTTTACATTTCTGTGGGCTTACGCTACGCCTGCACCACTTCATGAATCACTATGTATCTTCATTTGCATGGTGCAGTACTGCGCATGGGGTGATTAGCATACCTTTGCCGAGGGCTGCGCAGATATGGCGTACGCTGGTAGTGCACGTGGAATTGGATTGTACCTGAATCGCTCAGCGGCCATATTTGGCATTATACCGCCTACGCTACGCCTGGTGCAAACTTCATGAATCCGGGGGATAATGTTTTATTTTTTAATGACTAAAAATAAATAATAAAAGAGAAACATCCAGGTAACTTTCATTTTGCCTAACAAAACTCCATAACTTCAAAGAGTAGTTTCTAACTAATACAGCATAGCTGTAGGTTTATGTAAGTATTGTTCCTTTAGAGAAATTTCATCTTGTTGTAAGAAAACTTAGATTGTGACAAACAGCTTTTAGACATTCTGACAAATGTAAGAAAAGTTGATGTGCAAATTGGTTTAAATGCACTTAAATTGTTTACCACTTTTTAGTAGAAAATGGCAAATTCTTGACTACAGAACAGCTCTAGCAAAGATAAAACTTGTTCTTTGTCATCCCAAGGACTAAGAAGATTAACAATAAGTTCCAAATTTTATATAAAAACATATTCAAGCCATTATAAAAACAATTAATAAGCTAGTATCAGATAGTGAAGACATATTGAATAATTTCATGTGTCCTTTACAGGGCCGGTATTAGCATTTTGGGGGCCCCATCAAATGTCAAGTTGTGGGTCCCCTAGGCACTTCCAGTCTAAGTATCACCCTATCCCTGCCATCCCTCCTAAACAACCTTTTAGTTCATGCTGCAAACTTTTAGGTGTAGTTCACACAGACTGAACTGTAGCTACAATGCTTTTGCATTACAACAGGGCTATGTACCACACTAAGTTGGCCCTTCTCACAAAGGGACATTTACAGTTACTGGCATTTAGTTGCAGCAATGATACAGTGCAGCATCTCTATGTACAGGTCTGGACTTAGGAGAAATGGCACTCTAGGCCTACACACAAATGCACAAACGTACACACAGACACACACACAGACACACACACACACACACTCCAGTCTTCCCCTTTGTTGTACACCTATCTTTGGCTCCCCACACCATGCACATTATTTGTTTTCTTACATGTCTCACATTTTGCCTTACTTTTCAGCTTTTTCAAGAAGCCATAACTTTCTATATGCTCTGAAGTGCATTTTATTTTTGTTTTCTTTTTACACTACCTTTTCATCCAATGATAGCTTGAAAAGAAATTATGATTAAGGAAAGAAATTCAGTGTTGCTGTCCTGCTTTAGCTTTCCCTGCATCCTTTCAGCACACTTTTCTTGTCCAAGACAGCATGGTAATAATTTAGGAATTAATTCAAATAAGCCAGGGCTAAAGAAAGCATAGGGTTATAGGTGCTCTGGGGTGCATTTTAGAGCATGCCCAGCCTTTTATTCCAATTGTGGGTAAACAAAAATCATGAATAAGAAAAGACTTTCAGTCTTATTCTTTTTCTTTTAAGGAAGACATAAGCAATGCCCAAGGCTTAATGTTCAAAGTTGACAAAGTAGTAGCTCACGATAAACTGACAACACAATTGTTGTGAGGATACACAGGTCTTAAATGGCAATACTTCCTGTCAACCTAACTCCCCCCCCCCAAAAAAAAAAAAAACAAAAAAAAAAAGACAGTCACTGACTGTGCATCTGTCTGGTGTTAGATTGAGATGAAAGCCAAGGTTCAAATTGACACAGTTATGTATTTCAAGTGACTGCTGACATGCATATACATAGCATGCCTCCTCACCCCTAACCCCCAAAGGCAATCATTTGTATATGTGCCTGATGTGTGATTGTGAGGAAGGTGAAAAAATAATGATGACAGTAATGTTTGTTGCTCCTAGACAGAACACTGCCCTTACACAAGCTATAGTAAGTTTCTCTGTACACCTCTGAGTTCTGTGAGAAAAGTAAAAGAAACAATGATAACAGTGTCCTCAACCCAAACACAAGCTATAATGACCTCCTGTGTACACCTCTAAGGTTACAGAAGTAATAACCACACAGTCCCCACCCCCCACACATATAACCTGCAGTAGCTTTCTGTATACACATACCTGAGCAAGGCTGGTTTAGAATGAGTACGTCTGACAGCAGAGTCCATTATCAGTTTTATCCTAACAGTGTCATATTAGCCTTGTTCAGATTAAACAGCATAATGAGAAATTAACACATATTTTTTCCCCACTCTTCCCCAACCAGCAACAGCTTTTGTGGGACCCCTACACAGTCAAGGATGATTAAGGCAGTCCCCTCTTTCCATTTATACATCCTGGGGAGTGGGGGGCCACCAGACTCCAAGAAGATTTAAGTGTCTGAATGAAATGTGATGTAGTTTATGCTTTATTTTTGAAATATAATTACTTGTTAGCTGCATTTTTTACTGATACCCAGAAGAATAATGTATGTTCCCTGGCATTAGTGGGTGTATTCACAGATAAAAATCTGTGATATTTTTAACCTACACACACACACACACACACACACACACACACACACACACGTGCACGCGCGCATAAGCCATAGCAATAATAATTTTGTACTTATTTCAACAAATAGCAATACTCATTACTACATTGGTATTGCTACACCAGATCAATGATTGCTGTTTAGCAGTCGTCATACAGCAGCAGGGGTAAGTCACTTTTACTTACCTCACTGATGAGCAATGTATACCTGTCATTGTCCTTGATTTCACAGACCTTCCCTGATTTTGCTCATAATTTTGCTCTGTTCCTCTTAAAAAGTTTGATTTTCCAGTAAATCATTCAGGATTACAGATTAGAGTTTTATACTTATTATAGTCCAATACATGCATATCGATACACATGATGTTAATCTATTCATTTTTTAAATTAATTAGGGTAATATTTAAAACATGTTCCTGATTTTGAGCCTTTATTCTGCTATTATTTTTGGAATTGTGGTGAATTCTTCAGCAAAGAAGTTGAGAGTAATAGTACCTTATTTATAAAACTCCCTGAAAGAGAAGACCATCCCTGAAGATTGGAAGCATCAGCTCTTCTTAAAATGTAAAGTTTGCACTGAGATCAGTCACTCTGGGCTACTGAACTCTCTAGTGCTTACCTTCCTCATTTTTATTATCAGCTTTATCCCAGTAGGGTCATATCACAGCTCTGCTCAGGTTAAAGAGCATAATCTGGAAATTAATACATTTTTGTCCTCATTTTCCCCAAGCTTTTGTGGGGCTCCCACACCATCATGAGTATTGCTGATACCTAAAGCTAGCTATGTTTTTAGTTTTAATGGAATATCCACCAGCAGGTTTTAATTAAGCCAGAGGCATCATGTCAATGGTAAAATATTTAATGGAATTGTGAACCCTGTAACTTGATAAAACAATGTTACTATAACCAGAGATATCTTTGAATTTTAAAGGAGATATACACAAGAGTTATTGCCCACCTAGTTTATTAAGTATACAAGATAGCTGTATTAGCTTTTGTTTGTTTGAAAGACATGTTACAAAATATCAAGGTAACTGTTGTGGTTGGGGGCCCCCAGGAAGAGAGGGAGGGCTGTGCTTCTTTATTCCTTCCTTATCACTGTTGCAGTATTTTGTATAACTGAGACATCCTGCTAAGGATATCTATACATCCAGCAGCATACCAGAGCCTTTACACCTTCCAAGCACCGTACGTCAGACATGTTATATGTCCAAATCATAAATTACATATGCAATATATGAATGCTTAAACCTCAGAACTACTTTGCCACCAGTCCGAATGCTTGCTTGAATTCAGTCTGCAAGATATTCCCTGAGTTGGATAAGTGCCCAATTGAGGTCTCGTCCTTCCCCTTTTGCTTTGGTTTTACCTTTTTACATGCCATCCAAGAAGGGAAAATGTGAGTATGGGAAGCAGATTTCCCATAAAGATAAACATGAGCAGTGCATTTTTATGTTTGGGTGCTATGCATGACCATACTCAATATGAGATTTGTTCAGCATTTGTCCCTAAGTCTCTCCACAGTCATCTGTCATCATTTTCCATTTTCTTGAAGAACCAGTGTCTAAAACTATTAGCTCAGGGTACCATGGCCACTGACTTTGCCCTCCCTGATGTTCAGCTGGCACTTAAGAACAAAGCCAAAAAGGCATGCACCGACTTTGTTGCTGTCCAGCCTCTTCCGGATATTTGCATTGGGTTGGATGAAGAACCCAAGGACTGATCAGAGCCTACTCCAGCTTCCTTTGTTGCTACCCAGTTGGAGACCAGCACGGGGCTGCCTACCCACACTTCTGCCAATGCTGTACCTACATCTGCTGCAGATGAGGAGGGGAAACCATGGCTGATTATATTGGAAGTGTGTAGGAGGATTTCCCATATATTTGTTAGAGAAGAGGTTGGTACCCTTACTGAATCTAGGCAGGGGACTGAGCCTGCCAGATTTATTAAAGCTGATGTTCCTTTAAAAAAGAAGCAGAAGACTAGACATGTGGCCCCTGTGGCTAATGATCTACACAAGGAATGGCCAAATTTTACTCAAGGACATGTCAATACTCTTATGGGTGTAAAGCCCCCTCAAGGATCATGTATTCCTGCTTCTGTTCCTTGATCTTCTACTCCTTCCAAATGGCCCTAGGGAATTTGATTCCTCTGAAGAAGAGTTGGATTTGTACTTTGGTGAGCAGTCATTGGCATATTCTTACAAATCCACTCTCCTCTTGCCCTGGGGTCGGAAGAAGAGGGTTTACTTTCTCCTGATTCCCTTATGGAGGAATTGTCCTTTGGGGGTACTGTGATTTGTATGGTAGAACACTTTATAAGAGACTGTAAACAGGTTTCTGATATTCAAAACAAAGCTACTATGAACTCTTGCAAATAGATTCTCCTAGGCCTTCTACTGTCCCTCCAGTTTTGGATGCTGTTTTGGATTTTTCACTTTGGTTTCTCAGGCCTCTGATTCCCAGCCTTCTGCCCCTAAGAAGCCTGACAAGTTCTATAAAGTTCCTAAAGCCAGAAAGTTTTTGTATAAAAGTCCTTCTTTTGATCTGGCTGTTATTTCTGTGGCTACTAATAAACCACCTAAGATGTTCTTCATGTTTCACTGTTGCAGTCATTTCATTTGGGTAATCTGCTGGCAGGTTGCCCTCAGTTGGCCTGAATTCCAAAGTCTTGGGTCCTGCATCGGTTACTGTATTCTCTTCCATTACTTCAGGTCATCAGGGGTATAAAACATGCAGCCAACGCCATTTTCTTTAGTCTTTCTTGCCGCGCGGTGCCCAAAGCAGAAGCATTTTGTAAGTGCTGGTCGGCCGACTACTGAAATATTCAAGTTTGAGTTTCAGATCCGAAGTCTTCACTAAAGCTAAGTACCCCATTGGGGAAACTTTTTTCTTGCTTTTTCCGATGTCAGAAAAAGTTAATAATTGTATTACTTGTGGGAAGCAAATAACTCATAAAGATTTCCATTTATGTATTCCTTGCCTAGGCCCTGATCACAACGTGCCTGGCTGTCGGTTTTGTGCTAGATTTAACCAACGCACTGTTAAGTGTCGGTATATTTTTGCATATAAGTATTTTGTAAACAGATTTAACTACCCAGAAATGTCGTCGGATAGCAATCCGACTACCGGAGTACATAAAAAACACAAAGAAAAGTACAGAGAAAGGCAGTCGAGATCCAGAACCGACGAAGCTTCTCCTAAGCCAGTCGCCAGTTTGCCAGTACTCAGTGAGGCGCTTTCACAGCCCCCTGATACCCGCTACCTTCGAGTTGCAGGCCTCTACCGACACCCATGTGGAGTCCGGCATGCCGCAAGATACTCAAGGTATTGGACCGACGGATGTATCTCCCTCGGACCAGCTTCTGAGGGTGTATTCAGACCTCAACATTTGTATATCAAACCGACAACAGCTGCACAACCAAAGACAAAATCAACTTCTAAAACTAAAAAACCAATGCATGAGCCATGTGCACAGGCCTCTATGCCTAAAAAGCAGATGATCAAAATGTCTGAAGACCTTATTACCTTGATCAGGGGTACCCATCCCCCTCCAGATAAGAGGCCTAGGCAAGACACTGATTATGAATCTTCAGATCAGGTTTTTATTTCTTCTGATTCCTCTTCTGATCAGGAATTATCTTTACCTCCCTATGAGGATTTTGATGCTGAGGAGCCTATTCCATCTGCATCTCCTCTTGAGGATTATTCATTTGGAGAAACCTTGCAGACTTTTAGGGAGCATTTTCACTGGGAGAGTCAAGACTTCTCAGAATCAAAAAAGAGGCTCAGGGATTTCCTTCTTCTCCCTCAGCACAAACCTTTACCCATTCCCCCTGTTTTAGACATTGTGGATGATGTGTTTTTGGAGTCAAGCTTGAACTCTGACTCCTTACCTCCGGCTCCCAGTAAGCCTGACAGATATTACAGGGTCCCTGACTCACATACATTTTTATTTAGAAACCCTGCTGCTGCTCCTGAAACTATTTCACAGGGTCCAAAGGGAGTTAAGGCCTCAACAGCAAAAAATCCTACCCCCTCTGACAGAGATTCAAGGGCACTAGACAGATGGGGAAAAAAGGTTTATACATCTGCAACCTTGGCAATCAGGGACTTACACTGTCAATTTCATATGCTAAAGTACCGACAACATGTTATGGCATTGCTGAAATAGAAAGTGATGTTGATTTCAGAATGTGCAGAAAATAAAGAATTGCAGGAATTATTGCATGCAGCTGAACAAGTTGGAAAGCATACTTTGCAATGTGGTTTTGATTCCTTAGAGGCCTCCTGCAGGGCCGCAGTTACTGGATCTGAGATTAGGAGGCATGCCAGGTTAAAGGAACAAAATTTACCTGATCATGTTAAAGCCAAATTGCTAGATGCACCTTTACAGCATGATTCTCTGTTTGGTATTAAGGCAGAAGAGGTTTTAAAGAAAATGGAAGACAAAGCTAAGTCTATGCAAACTGTTAAAGACTTCTTGCAAGTGCAGCCACCAAGATTCAGTAGACACTGGCCTACAAAAAATTGGTCCTTTCCTGTGTCAGACAGAGCTCAAAGGGGCAAAGCCAGACACCCTAAGGGTTCCAGATACCAGGCGCAAGATTCATACAGGTCAAAGCAATGGGGCGCTTCTACCTCCAAATCTGGAGGAGATAAAGCGCAAAACTACAGAAAACAATCCCAATGACTTCCCTCTGCCTACACCAAGCACTTATCTTTTGGCAGCACCCATAGGGGGAAAGTTAGCACTTTTTGCTCAAAATTGGCAGTTAATAACCCAAGACAAGTGGGTACTAAACATAGTATCACAGGGATACAGATTCCATTTCCACACTCTGCCAATAGCAAATGGTTGGCCAGATCTGCCAAAATGTCAATGGGCAGAGGCACAAAAACAGGTTACGCCCCTCATGGATATGGGGGTCATTCAGCCAGTGCCAGAACAGGAAAAAGGACAAGGTTTTACTCAAGACTGTTCCTGGTACCCAGAAAGGACAATCCTGGCGGCCAATACTGTATTTATCGATTTTGAACACATACCTGGACATTCCAAAATTCAAAATGCTGACTTTGCAGCAGCTTCTGCCCACGCTGGGCAAGAATGCTTGGCTGGTGATACTAGACCTAAAAGAGGCATACCTGCATGTCCCAATAAGACAATTGTGCAGAAGATACCTCAGATTCAAGGCTGGCTTAATGCATTACCAATTCTCTGCACTGCCCTTTGGCTTATCTACTGCACCCAGGGTCTTTGCAAAGTGCCTGGCACCAGTAATTGCATTTTGCAGACAAAGAAGTATACAAATATATCCTTACTTAGACAACTGTCTCATTCAATCAGAGAACAAGGGCAATCTTCTTCGACACCTGGGGTTTATGAAAAGGCTTCTAACATGCCTAGGGTGCACAATAAATGAAAAGAAATCACAACTGGTACCCTCTCAAAAGATAACATTCCTGGGTGCAAGCTTGAATACAACTGCCCAGATGGCTTACCTAACGCCAGACAAGCAAAGGCAACTGACTACTTACTTCAAACTGATGGCAACAAAAACCCAGTTATCTGCAAGACAAATTCTGCAGGCTCTGGGCTTCATGGCATCCTGCATCCTACTGATTCCATGTGCATTGGGTTGGGAGGGTGGCCTAATGATTAAGGTGTTTGCCTTACAAACACAAGGTGCAGGGTTTGAGTCTCACAAGGGATAATTGGCTAGGCTTAAAAAGGCTCACAAGAGCAGTTAGCTTAGTACTAATCTATGAATCTATGAATATGAGGAAACATCAATGGTATATGAAAAGTTTATGGAGTCGACATTCTCACAGTCTGGAAGCAATGATTCCTCTCATTCCCTGCCTACAACAGGGGTTTCTGTGTTGGGCAAAGGCATGTCACCAAAACATGGGATGGGCCTTCACTCTCCCCCCTGCCAGCCAAACCTTAACAACAGATGCCTCAGATTATGCCTGGGGGGCCCACATGGCAGGAAGATGCATTCAGGGCATATGAACCCAAAAAGAAAATGCATCTACACATCAACCAAAAAGAGATGCTTGCTGCTCAAAATGCACTAACTGCCTTCAAGGACTTACTTCATCCAGGACAACTACTGATAAAGATGGACAACACCACAGTCATGTGGTATATACACAAGCAAGGGGGCACACACTCATACCCCCTTTGCAGATTAGCCATGGCACTGTGGGACACAGCTTTGACCTACCAAATACATCTTCAAGCTCAATTCCTGCCAGGAAAACAAAATACACTGGCAGACAATTTAAGCAGAAACCATACGGATCCTCACGAGTGGAAACTAAATCCACAAGTCTTCAGCGTGATAACTGAGAGATGGGGGAGCCCAGACATAGATCTATTTGCCTCTCCTCAAAATTATCAACTGAAAAGATTCTGCACAATGACTTATCACAGACAAGCATGGAAAGTGGACGCCCTATTCTTCAGTTGGAAAAACCTATCAGTTTACGCCTTTCCTCCTCTGCCTCTTCTCCCGAAGGTCCACCTAAAAGTCAGACAAGAGAAACCAAAGATGATACTAATTGCCCCGGACTGGCCCCACCAGTACTGGTACCCAGTCCTAAGGAACTTGTCTCAATACCCAGCTTGGCCTTACCTCAAAGACCTCAACTACTGTCCCAGCAAAACAATCAGATCCTGCACAATCAACTACAGACACTGAACCTGGCAGCATGGCTGATCATGTAGTTATACAAACAACACCTCTCAGTAAAGCTGTGATGGATGTCATTTTGGAAGCCAGAAGGCCTAGTACTAGAAAATCTTATGCTGACAAATGGAAGAGATTCTGTGCTTGGAATCAAGTACAAGGAACTGATACAGCAGAACCAAATATTCCTCAGATATTACAATACTTAACTGAGATGATTGACAAAGGCCTATCTTTCTCATCAATTAAAATCCATGCCTCTGCCATTTCGGCTCATTACAATACAGAGCCACCAATCTTTACTCATCCTTTATTAAAACAGTATCTTAGAGGAGCCACAAATTTAAGGCCTCCTAGAAGATCATCATTACCTGCATGGGACCTCAATTATGTGTTGGAAAAGCTCACCCTGCCTCCATTTGAACGAACTGCTACCACTGAAATAAAGTTCTTATCATGGAAAACAGCTCTGCTGCTAGCAATTACTTCAGCAAGAAGAGTTTCAGAGCTACAGGCCCTCATGGCTGTAGAGTCTTTTATCATATTTTACCCACACAGGGTGTCTCTGAGGACAAATCCTACTTTTATGCCTAAGGTGGTTTCCAGTGTGGCTCTTAACCAAACAATTCATCTGCCAACCTTTTATCCAAATCCGCAGAACAAGGGGGAGAGAATTCTGCATTCCTTGGATGTAGACAGACAGCTAAGATTCTACTTAAGCAGGACTAAAGCTCTAAGAAAAACTGGGCAATTACTAGTGTCATATGCTGCAGGGTCAGAAGGAAAGGCTATTTCAAAGCCAACAATTTCAAAGTGGATAAGCCACTGTATCCGTTTCTGCTACCTACACCATAGTAAACCTGTGCCCAAGGGCATTAAGTCTCATACCACCAGAGCTGCTGCTACTTCAGCAGCCTTTCTCAGAGGAGTACCAGCCAAAGACATTCTAGAGGCTACTACTTGGAGTTCTGTTCACACCTTCACAAAGCATTATAATTTGCTTCTCTACTCTAAGTCCAGGGCAGGCTTTGCCACTGCAGTTCTGCAGGGCCTTCTAGCCACACCTAATGCTGTTTTGCTCCAGCCTCCCAACCATAGCTTTGGGATTCTACCCAAATGTAATGACTGCAACAGTGAAATACGAATAACATAGTACAGTTGTGTACACTTACCATAAATGTAGATGTTCGAGTGTATTTACTGTTGCAGTCCAGGTTACCCTCATGCCATCCTCCTGTCATTCTGGAGTTTATCTTTCCTTCTCTATCTTCTACAACCTATGTGGTGTATTTGCTTGTAGATTAAGGTAAAGTTTATATTGATGCATGTATATTTATATATATATATATATATATATATATATATATATATATATATATTTTTTTTTTTTTTGCTACCTTTTTGGGGGCACCTGACATCGGGGGCACGAAAAACTAAAGGAAATGGCATCAGCTGCATGTTTTATACCCCTGACGACCTGACGTCATGGAAGAGAAGACAGCAACCGATGTAGGACCCAAGACTTTGGAATTCAGGCCGACTGAGGGCAACCTGCCAGCAGATTACCCAAGTGAAATGACTGCAACAGTGAATACACTCGAACATCTACATTTATGGTAAGTGTGCACAACTGTACTTTGCTATCCTCCTGTAAGATTTTACCATCTTATAAGGACAGTTGTCCTATATAAAGGTATGGAAAAAGTGTACATTTCTGCTACCTTAGTTTTTTGGCCCATTAACTACCAAACCCATATGACTAAGTATGTACCGGCTCTTTTTACTAAGCTTAGTTATGTCAGACTCTGAGGCAAAGATTTGTGCCATTTCGCTTTTGAGTTCATCTTCGCTGGTGGCTCCTCATTCTTTTAAATGCAGCTTTGATGCTGCCATTGTCTCCTCCTAGGGCTGTTCTCTCTGGATGTGTGATGAGAAGGTACTCTTGGCTGCACCTACAAGTGACCATGGACCCCTTTTCTGTGGGTATTGCTATGGCTCTTTCTTACTTGTGTGAGTTTCTGACTTCTGGTCTATCATATTTATCTGTTAAAGCTTGCTTGTCAGCCATTTCTGCTTGTCTGTTCTTGAATCCATCCCTTGTTTTGAAGTCAAACAACTTTTTAAAAGGCACCCTTCGTGTTGGGCCCCCAAGATAACCTATTCCTCCTTGGAACCTAAGTTTTGTTCCAGAGAAATTAACTTAGTTTCCCTTTGAGCTTGCAGCTTCCTCTTCCTTGTGGCACTGTACTTGGAAGACCATACTGTTGGTGGCTCTTACTTCTACTAAAAGTGTCTCTAAACTTCAGGCACTTGTGGCTGTACCACCATTTTTTGTTTTCTCACAAGGATAGGGTCTCTCTTAATACTAATCCTTCCTTTATGCTCAAGGTGGTTAATGATTTGTTTTTCCTTCCTTTTACCCCTGTACGTAGAATGCTAGTGAGAGGATTCTTCACACCATGGATTTACATAGCTTAAATATTACCTAGACAAAACAAATCAGGAAATCTTATTGTTTCTTTTAATTCCAGAAAATTTACTGTGGCTGTTTCTAAGCAATCAGTCTCATCCTAGATGTGTAAGGCCATTTCTTTTTGCTATTTCTTTCATGGCAAACAGCTTTCTTCTTCTGTTTGTGCTCATTCTGTCATGGCAGTTGCCTCTTCTGATGCCTTTTTCAAGGGTCTGGATAATAGATCTGGTTTGGAACCTGCTGCTTGGTCTTCTCTATACACCTTTACCAAGCATTATAAGTTGGATGTCATTTCTAGGGCCAGGGTTGGTTTTCTCAGGTCCATCCTTCATGGGTTTTTGAAGGGCACTTCTGTGACTTGCTCCTGCTATCCTCTCCAGTAGCGTTTGTACTCTCCCAGTTGTACAGAATACTGTAACAGTGATGAGGAAGGACATGCTAATGCATAAACTATTAAGTAAACTAAAGCCATGGTCCCCCTCTGCCGATAGACTTCCAGCAGAATATTTAAAAATTGCTTCAGACACTGTAGCATACCTTGTTAGCATTCTCATCAATCGATCCATCTCTGAATCATACATTCCACAACTTTGGAAAAAATCCATTATAACTCCCCTACATAAAGGTGGTAATTCTATTGATCTTTCTAATTACCGACCCATCTCTATACTCTCTTCTCTATCTAAAGTACTAGAAAAGTGCATACACACTCAAATGCTAAAATATCTCATCAACAATAACTTACTTGCCCCCACCCAACATGACTTTCGCCCTGCACACATCACTACAGCTGCCTTACTTTTGTTTACCAACACTGTTAACAAAGCCTTGGATGCTGGTCTAATAACCTCTGTTATCTTATTGGATCTATCTAAGGGTTTTGATACAGTATCATACCCTAAACTGCTACTACAACTACAGTCCTTAAATTGCTCCCCACACTCACTGGCTTGTTTCTCCAACTATCTTTCTAACAGGAATAATCTGTCAAATGGCATAACAAGCAATCAGAACATCTCCTAAACAAAACAGGAGTTCCTCAGGGGTCCATTCTTGGGCCACTGTTAAACATTTTCATCAATAACCTCCACAAAGCTTCCCGTCTTAGTATGCTAATCCAATACACAGACAATTCCACGATAATCTCCTCTGCCAACAACCTGACAGACCTTCAGTATCTAGCACAAAAAGTATCCACGTCTGTTAAATCCTGGCTAAATGATGCTCAACTTCGACTCAACCCAATAAAATCTAAACTCCTGATATTTTCATCCAAACCCTTAAATCAGGACTTCAAAATTATCTCACAAAATTATCTCACAAAATAATAGCAAAATAGAACAAGTAAAATCATCAAAACTGCTGGGCATCACAACTGATGACAAACTATCCTTCACATTCATAATGTAATCAAGAAAACTCACTTCAGACTTGGTAAACTGTACAGGCATAAACATTTTTATGCACACACCCACTAAGTTAAAACTGGCCAACTCTCTTCGCCTCCCCACCCTTCTTTATGGTAGCCCCAACTTTTACTAACATACATACAACTCTTAAAACTAAATTACAGTCCTGCTACTGTAAAATAGCAAAATTTGCCTGCAACATGCTAACTCGGACACATCATTGCCTTGCCGTAAAAAGGATAAACTGGCTCGACTTCTCCCACTATCTACAATACACCCAACTAACACTTACCCACAAACTACTATATAACCCCAAATTTTGCCTCTCTCTTCGGACCATCCTACATACATACACCCCTGCATGTAATCTTAGGTCCTCAAACAAACAGCTCCTAAGTATATCCAAGCCCAACAAACATGCTGGACAAAGCTCTACTCCTTCATCATCACCAAAGCGTGGAATTCACTGCCCTCATCCATTACTCACATAGACTCCTTGAAAGCATTCAAAACTGCACTAAAATCCCATTACCTCAACAATCATACATGTTCCTCTAATAACTCGCCTAAACCTCCTTAAATAGGTCACTGTCTCTGTCAGTACTCTACATCAAATAATGTCCTTTAACTCACATACCTTTGATTTTGGTCCCTAATTTTTTTTTTATTTTTACATGCCACTTTTACACTGCTCTTGCATCAGCTTTGTAGGCCAAAAGTTTTTACTTAAAAAGAAAAAAAGTGAGATGTGAATGTGGTTTATATATGCCTGTACGTGCTTATAGTTTCTATACTGAAACTACCTTAAATTTCTGTAAATACTTGATGATATGTATGATGTTTATGTGAACTGATGACTGATGTAAAATTGTAACTGCAAGTGGTTATAACTGCTCATATAATGTTTTGTAACCTTTCTTGGAGCTTTTCTCCCCAGACCTCCACTGAAAATGTGTTTTTGACCCAGTGGACTTTCCTGGTTACCAAATGTTAATAAATAAAATAAATAAATAAAATATTACAGTTATGTAAAGTCTTACCATAACAGTAGATGTCCTACTTCTCACTGTTGCAGTATCCTGCCTTCTCCCCCTTTTCTTCTCTGTTGCCTTGCTCCTGGCAAATAAGTCTTTCTTGCATCTTTTTCTCCTTCCCTTCCTGGATGTTCACATTATTACTGTCTTCTTGGGTTCCTCTGGTTGTACTGGGGCAGTTCAGGTCTAAGGATTAAGCACACGTACATCATATTATGTATGTACCTTCTGCCTTGAATGTAGGATATATGTCTGGCATACAGCAGCTGGAAGGTGTAAAGGCTTTGGTATGCTGGCCAGAAGTTCAGCTGTCTTTTGCAGGCTATCCCAGTTGTAAAGAATACTACAACAGTGGAGAAGCATAACATCCGTTATGGTAAGATCTTATACAACTGTGCTTTAGGTATCTATAAAATGGAAAAAACGGACTTTGGTGAGCATACAATGAATACTTTTATTATTTACAATTGTTTGACATAAGATGAATGCATTCAAGTGACATTGCTGTCAAACTGCTTGAAATTAGAGAACAAATAAGAACACTGAAAGGGCAAGGCAGTAAGGCACTTGGCTTGGATAGACTGTTCACAAACATGTATAAATTAACTCCCATAAAATTATTGTAGTTCCTTGGGGAGTAGTTACTATTTTATAAAATATACTTAATATTATTAAAATTACTTTCCCTCCTTGGAAATATTTTACCTTCTGCATATTGTAACAGGATAAACCGTTTAGCAAAATGTAACAGTTATAGAGCCATATCTGTTAACCCATTCCCTCCATTGGAGTTCTAGAAGTTTGTGCTTTAACTTCCAATGGTTGCTATATCCTCATAGTTCAAGCATATGTTCATATCTCTAGAACCATAAGTGGTACCAAAGAAGTGTAAATGTAAAACTGTTCAGCACAAACTAATCTCGACAGTGATTGCATTTATTAGATTCTACATCTTAAACAGGAATTTACAGGCCTCCTCTGAAACAGGGCAACTTGTGCTCAGAAAGACAATCATACTAAATAAATGCTAATAAATAAATAGCCACAATAGCATAGCGAATATTAATTTTTTAATGTTTTTTAAACAACTTACAATATCTCTATAACATTTAACTTATCCAGCTGTATTTGTGTGAAACTAAGCCGTTCTATCTTTGTCGCAGGATAGTTGAACTGTTCAGGAAAATAAATAATCTTAATATTGTCATAATTTTCATATGATCAACTTTTAGTTTATTCTTAGCTACACTGGACATAGGTCAAGTGTCAGCGAAGCATTGATACCCATCCCGTAGGCTTTAATATGAAATCTTTCAAAAGCTTGTAAGTAGCCTGCTTTAGGGATTGTTAGTGTAAATCTGAAGATACTTAGAGACATTACTAGTTTGATCATATAGAAACATTTGGAGGAATCATTAGGATTTCATGCACTAAAAATTTCACAAAGTGCTTGTTATCTATCATAACTGCCAGAATGAAAACTGTAGTCCCTTCTTTAATTCATATTCAAACAGGATTTATACATACTAAAAAGGCAAACTCAGGATATTTAAAAAATGCATTGTGCTTTCTGTAAAGGAGGAAGGAAGGAAGCCTTTCACTACTAAATTTAGATCACAAGATATGTTGTCATTTTCTTGAATAGACTTATCTCTCTAAAGTAGTAGACCATTATAGTTTTCAGTTACATACGTAAATATCCTAAAAGACCGTTGTCATAATTGTAAAACATGTCAAAATTAATTCATATTTATCTTAAAAAAATAATTAAAAAATAAAGTGAGTTGGCTTTTGTTTCCTTTTCCCTTTTGCTTTAGTAATAGAATCTTTACCTAGTAACGTGTCAAACATCAGTATTAAGGGCTTTGAATTTGGGAAAGATTGTGAAACAAATCTATCTCAATTTGCAGATGATCTTTCTTAGTATTTTTAATGTAAATTTTTCTGTCAGCATTTAATCTATTACTAGAATTCAATAAAATGCCTAACTTAAAATGTAACAATAGTAAAGTTGTTATTGAATCAGCAGTTAACTGTTATAACTGGAAGTGCAAACATTTAAATTATATAGGAATTGTTAAACCAGAGAAGGAATCCACAAAAGTAATTTTGATTTTTTTTTTTTGAAAATTTCAAAAATGTAATTTTTAGTTGGAAAAACATTTATTTTAATTTTGAAGACAGGTTGTTTCTCATTAACAAAGTTTTATTGCAAAAAGCTGATCTGTTGTTAATCTTCACCTAATCCTTGACAGTGGCCTCAGAACCGACTCGGCCGCATCTTTCAGCTCACGCTCTCCAAACTCTCGAGCTAGGCACTACCCATAATGCTCCTCATAGAGATTATCTCAGATCTCGTTTGCCTCTTCGCTGACCAGACGTGTTCGTTCCTTCTCTTGAGCTTTGGCTAGTTAATTGTGTTTTTCGTTTTTTCAAACTCTTCTTAGAAATTTTCCTTGTTCCTCAATTTCCTATATTCTTAGCACCTCTACACACTCTTCTTCCTTAGTAATTAACCTTCAATCTTCCTTTCTGTTACCGTTGGTAATCTGTTCTTTACCATCGTTGGTAAACCTTCTCCTCCTTTAATACCAATAAGGTATCTCTTAATACCATAGTTGATATTATTTTTTTTCTTTTTCATCTTCCCTGTCTGTCTTAAAAAAAAAAAAAAAAAAAAAAAAAAAAAAAACCTTTCTGCTACCTTCCTTTACCGTCAATTATGGTGGACCAAAAAATAAAAACTTTCTCCCTCAAAATCTTCCAAGGGCACCTCAGTGTTCAAGAGGTGTAAAAAATGTGATGGTAAAATGCCCAACTCAGATGGACATACCCTGTGTGTGTACTGTCCTAGCAGGATGCACCTACAAGAGAATTGTGCGCTTTGTGACTGACTAAAGTGGTTTCGGAGCCAACAGCCTCTACATCAGTACCAACTGATCAACAGGTACCTAAGCTATTGGGGCTGCCTGCACTCCCAAGAACTTCCTACTTCCCTTCTGTGGACTCTTTCAGGGATACCCCATTTATGGAAGTGAGAGCACCCAGATCTCCCTCCACCACATCGGTGCGGACTACGAAGAGTCTGTCAGAGGCTGATATTGTGAAACTGTTGGATGAGCTACTTGTGGTGAGAGGATTACCTTCGGTTCCGAGCCAAACCTGTGTCGAAACTGTCCATCCTATTACCCCTTCAGACTCTCCTCCTCTAACTCTAGATGAGCCTTTGGAGCCTTTGATTCTGACACTTCCTGCTCCGACTCACTCTGTTCCAGTAGCTTTTTCGTCTTCAGTTCTGAGAACAGTTTTGAATATCTCTGAACTTTCGGCACAGGAGACCTCCCAGGATTGAAACTCTGGTAGGGTCCAAGATGCATGGTACCTTTTCGGTTCCTTCGGAACCATGTATGCCTCTTGGTGCCTCGGCCCTTGTAGTGTCGACCCAGGCTCCTGTTCCAGAGGTGGTCTCTTCAATGCGGGGTGTGACCCCAGTTTCGAAGGAGTCTATTTCAGTTCCAGGCTCCCATCCCTCTACGGGGAGGGGGGGGGCCTGCCTTCTGGATTATGGAGAAGACATTATCCATTGGGGATTCTCAGTCTTTGCCATCCTTGTCAGGACATATCTCTTCTTCCTCTCGACCTGAGCTACCATTAGTCTCACCCCTGGACAGAGGGCACAAAAGTCCCAGGTGACTCCCACTTTAGTGGTTTTCTCTTCATAAACTTCTCCGGAGCATCCCCGAGGAATTCCCTGCAAAGAGGAAGTCCAAGAGGAAGCACCTGGACTCCCCGGAAGAGTCTTACATTGAAGATACTGACTTTGATGAAGGGGAAGGTTCCCCCAGGTCACCCCCTGATGATTCCTTCGGGGACATCATGGAAATCCTGAAACATTGGGGTGGCTGGTCGTCCACCTAGCCTTCCTTGGAGGAATCAGTATACCTGGAGGCTTTTCATGCCCAACCTTCCACTTCTTGGATCTCTCCGCCCGCTAACGATCTTATCAAACTGATTGCTCAGCAGGCTTGGAAGATATCCGACTCCATAGAGCCAATCCCCAAGAGGCCTAACTGGGTATTATCAGCACCTAAGGAAGAACCACATTGGTCTGAGGGAATTCCTGTCAACGCCATGGTGTTAGTGGCTGCCACCAAGAGGGAACTCGCTGGAGAGAGTCCTACTATCCATTTTCCTAACAAGGAGTCTAGGATGTTGGATAGATTTGGGAAGCGTGTTTATGCTTCACTGACCTTTGCTCTGAGGTCCTTGATTTATATGGCACACTTTACCAGATTACAGAGAGATTTGATTAAAAAAATTACAAATACTCTCTCAGGAGCAGTGGCTGAAGAGGTCCGTGACAAAATTTCATCTCAGCTTGCAACCCTAGATGCTATCTCAACTCATGAGGCTCATTGCGCATGCAGCCGAAGGGACGACCAGGGCATCGGGTTCAGGTATAGCTATTAGAAGGCACTCCCGGATGCGCTTGTGCGACTTTGAGGAGCTATTTAAAGTGTCATTCATCAATGCTCTTTTTGATGGATCCACCCTTTTTGGCCCAAAGGTTAACGACACTAGCCAGAAGTGAGCAAGATGGTAAGATCCTATCTGCCATAGGCATACATTTCTCCAACCCTCAGAGGGCTTATTCAAGGAATGAAAGGAGTGGGAGACTAAGGGAAAAAGAAAATCCAAAAGGGCCTTCCCAAGACTCACGAAGTAAAGGCTTCCCCCTGGGCAGAGCTGGAAGCAATGGAAGATGACACCCTAAGGACAGAAATGGACCGCAGAATCAGGGGTCCAGAGAATCTTTCTCTGGAACTTCCTATCAGCATCCCTGAAAGGGTGCCAATTCACTTCCTCAGGAGGCAGTCGGGAGGTGATTACCCCTGCACCTACTGGCCTGGCAATTAATAACTTCGGACAAATGGGTGCAGGGAATAATATCCAGAGGCTCCCAGATTCCACTATCTGCAAGTGCCAAATCCCAGAAAAAACTCCCAAGATGTTCCACCCAATCAAAGAGAAGCAGCAGTCATAGAAATTCAAAAACTGCTTGAAAAAAGAGTCATCCAAACAGTCCCACCAGACCAAACCAGATCCGAGGTTTACTCAAGATTCCTTTTAGTGCCCAAAAAAATAGGGGACTGGAGACTCATTTTGGATCTCAGCCAATTCAACAAACCAAATTCCAGATGGTCTCGGTACAATCCATACTTCCTTTTTTTGTGCTTATTACCACATAAAAATGGAAAAAAGCTCCAGAAGGGTTATACACTTCCAACTAGGAGCCAGCCATTTCCAGTTTAGCACACTGCACTTTAGTCTCATCACAGCCCCCAGGGTGTTCACCATATCCATGGCAGAGGTTGCAGCTCACCTCAGACTGCAGGGTTTTGGAGTCTTCCCGTACCTCGACGACTGGCTCCTCACCGCTACCACCAGGTGTCTCTTAGAACAGGCAAGAGATTACACCATAAATGTTTGCACATCTCTAGGCATTACAATAAATTTTGAAAAGTCCAACCTGCAGCCTTCTCAGCAACTGGATTTCATTGGTGCTGATTTAAATAAGGTCTTGGGAATTTCTTCTCTTCTTCCAGAAAGACTAGAAAGTATCTGAGCCCAAGTCTGACAAATTCTTCAAAACAACAGAGTCCCAGCAAGACTTGTCCTTCAAACCTTAGGTTCTATGGCTGCTTCAGTCACTCTGGTTCCTCTAGTGAGGTTTCATATGCGAATACTGCAGTGGTTACTAGCAACCAAATGGTCTCTAATACACCAACTAATGTCTCACC